>NW_026512735.1:0-26540 GCF_027579735.1 Bombina bombina
CTGAAACTCCAGATAGATTGGGCCATGGTCTGACAAGAATATTGGTGATATGCCCGCTTTTACTTCTGACCCCGTCAATCGTTCATCGATAAGGAATAAATCGATTCTTGAAAACGTTTTGTGCGCCCTGGAAAGACAGGTGAAGTCCCTGACATCGGGATTCTGAAGTCTCCATACATCCTTAATTGCAAGGTTCTGCATAATTGATTTCAGCTGTTTAGCTTCTAGATTGTCCCTTTTGTGTTTAGGCAATCTGGTAGAGTGTCTTAATGTATCCAGTGGGCAGTGGGGAGACATATTAAAATCTCTACCGAGAACCAGATGACCCTCATGAACAGAGAGGATTTTAGCCTGTAGCTTGGACCAGAAGACTGGGTCGAGTTTATTGGGGGCATATATGTTACATAGGGTAAAGATCCTTTTAGAGATTTTGATTTTTATCAATACAAATCTTCCCTCAGGATCTACTTCTCTATGGATGAGATCTAAATTGATTCTTTTCCCTATCAGAATAATAGCCACGCCCCTCCTCCTTCCCACACCCGGCGAGAAAATGTTTTCTTTCACCCAGGTCGACCTAAGTTTCAAGGACTCTTCTGAGGTCAAGTGTGTTTCTTGTAAGAATGCTATATATGTCCCCAGTTTCCTCAGATGTGTAAGAATAAATTTCTTTTTGATGGGTGGATATACCACCCACATGCCAGGAGACTACTTTAAAGTTAGCCATATGAGATAAATCCTATGACCGAATATTGGTAATACATAGAGGATGCGCGGGGGGGAAGGAGGTGAGCGGGGGGGAGGGGAGAGTAAAAAGGGGGAGAGAGAGAAAAAAAAAAAAAAAGAAAGAAGGAGAAGGGAAAGGAGGGGAAGAGAAAAACCCAACCAGCCTTTTCTCCTGGGCCAGTATATATCAAGCTCAGGTGGCTTGGCATAAGAAGAGAAATAGATAAAAAGAGCAGAACCTGAGAAAGGAAAAGAAAAGCATATGAGTGGCCTATTTCCGGCCTGGCGGTTGTGAAGCTAAGACATTTGAGTCTTTCAAAAATTGTTCAGCTTCTAATAGATTGTTAAACACACGTACATTTTCACTGTCTATAATTTTCAGTTTTGCAGGGTAGACAATAGTGGCTTGATGACCCTGTTGAATCAGTTTGGTACAGATTGGAGCTAACGCCCTCCTCTTAGATGATGTCTCTGCTGAAAAATCCTGAAAGAGGAGAATTTTAGATTCACCAAGTGTAATGGGCTGATTCTTACGAAAAAATTGCAGTAGTGTGACCTTGTCTTGAAAATTTAAAAGTTTTGCAATCACAGGTCTTGGTCTATGGTTGCCTCTATTGTCTACCCAAGGTCTGCCTAGTCTGTGTGCTCTTTCCACTATGATCTGAGGGTGATTAGATGGGATTTTTAATAGTTGCGGCAGAAGCTCTGAAATAAAAGTGTTTAAGTCCTCATAAGTCTTGTCCTCTGGGACCCCAATTATTCGTATATTGTTCCTACGGGAACGATTCTCGAGGTCCTCGAGTTTAGCCTGGATTGTCGTAATAGAGAGATTAGTCGCTTCTAGGTTGGCACTATGAAGTGCCGTAAAATCTTCAAGATCTGAGACCCTCTGTTCAACTTCATTGATTCTATTCGCAAAATGTCTAACTTCCTGTGATAAAAGTGTGATGTCTTGTCTAATCTGAAGTTTAAGTGCGTCGAAATTGGGTGCTAGGGCCTCCGAAATTTTAGAGACCAAAATTTGCATATTAACTTTGTCAGTCAAAGGGAGTGCGATAGCAGGAGTTGTTTGTGTTTCAGGTGAGGGCTCAGGAGTGTTTTTGCTCTCCCGTCTCTTTGCTTTGCTGCCATAGCTGGCGAGTGAGTACTAGAGTGAGTGTGAAGAAACTTATCCATGTGCAAATTAAAAAGAGAATGATCTAGGGAGAGAGCCTCCCGGTGCAGACAATAAAACAATTTAGGAGGAAGGGGAGGAAGGTGAGGGAAGGTGTGAAGGGGGTTGAGTGCAGGGAGAGTGCAAGGGCTGGGAATGTGCCAATTCAATTCCAATTAAGTGCCAAAAAAAGAAGAAAAAAAAAAAGGAAAAAAAGAGAAAAGGAAGCCCAGGGGTTAGGAAGTGAGTAGGACTCACTCACCTCGCCATGGAGAACAAAAATGACAGGAGATAAATAGTTCACAACAACACTTGCCCTGCACAGGAGCTGTTCTGAATTAAGGCCCATGGGCTTATGCCCTGGATTAAATTAATGAACTCAATTTCTGGGTAGTTTATAGAGGGAAGAGGTTTAGGCTTGTTTTTGTAGTAGATCCCCGCCTCAATAAGAAAAAAGAGAAAAAGAGAGAGAAGGGCCAGATAAGACCGGCCCAGCGGAGCTTGTGCCGAGCTGTGACTGTGATTTCTGCCGGGATCTACTCTGGACTTAATCAAAAGCTAAATCATAGCTTTAACACTTTTTAGCAATATGCACTTCAAAGGGAATTTCTTAAGTTAAAGGCAGAATAAATTCTGTTACTGCTTCCCTTACTTTCACTTCACCTCGTCCTGGGTCAATAACCTTGTTCCCAGGAGGAGTGGAGGATCAGCACCAAGAAACTTGCTTTGAGAATTTTAGGAATATTAATCAAATAAATCCTGAGGCCTTAGTTCTGCCCGCTTCTAGTTACTTATTTAGAATTCAAGTATCTTAGAATCTCATCGGGGAGAAGAAAAGGCCTGAGAATTAGAGGCTGTGGTCACTAGACACCTAAAGGTTAGATAATTTTCAAGGCTTAAACCTGGGGTTTATGTCAGACAGCTAGATTATAGTAATCGTATATTGAAACCCCTCACCTATTTATAGCTTAAAGGGACATAATACTCACATGCTAAATCACTTGAAACTGATGCAGTATAACTGTAAAAAGCTGACAGGAAAATATCACCTGAGCATCTCTATGTAAAAAAGGAAGATATTTTACCTCACAATCTCCTCAGCTCAGCAGAGTTTGTTCTGTGTAAAAAGTTATACTCAACTGCTCCCAGCTGCAGGTAAAAAAATTAAAAAAAATGAAGAAATGAACAGCAGCCAATCAGCATCAGCAGTGCTGAGGTCATGAACTCTTACTGTGATCTCATGAGATTTCACTTAACTCTCATGAGATTTCATAGTAAGCTTCCTTTACCTGATTGGTGAAATAATATGAGAGTGCATGATGCTAGTCCCTTCAGATGTCCCAGGACAAACACACTAAAATGCTGCTTAGAAATCCTTTACAATGGGAGGTGGCTACTGAGGAACTTTTGAGGTAAAATATCTTTCTTTTTACATAGAGATGTTCAGGAGATATTTTCTAATCAGCTTTTTACAGCTATGCTGCATCACTTTCAAGTGTTTAAACATTTGGGTATTATGGCCCTTTAAGTAGTGAATAGTAAAACAACCCCTAGGAGTCTATTCAAACCTAACTAGCTGTCACAAAAGAGGTGCTTAGATGGCATAAAACAGTAAAATATTTTCTTTTATGAACCAAACAAAAAAAAAAGGAAGCATGTACTTATGATTACAGTTACAATACACCAGCAAAGGGAAAGAAAGAAAAATAAAGAGAAAGGGCAAAAGAGAATACGCATGAAGAGAAATGTGACAAGCAAAATACAATGTAGTCAGCTCAGTGTTACATTTCCTATAACTGTTACAACCAAGAAAGACATAATTATACACATTAGCCAGTCTAAAGGCCTTAAGTGTAGTTACGGAGAGTCCTTTAACTTTAAGTTTCTCTTCTTCAGATATTTATTAGCCCGTGCTGTATTTCTGTATTGGGCTTGTGTTGTAAAGTAGCAGGTAAAGCTTTTGACCACTGCTACCGTCTAACTCCCAAGTTGTTACCGTTTGTCTTTAGGTCATCTCAGACCATAGCCCTCCAGGGGGCTAGACGCCACTGCCCTTTTAAGTTAATTACCCCCCGCTTAACTTCTTCTCTGTAACCTTCTAAGGATTTCACTCCAAGCTTACAGCCTGCTGTTTGAGCATACAGTGTGGCAGAAATATAAAACCATGTGGACTCACCCCTTCTCGCGTTCTCCAACTGCCCGCCACCAACATCAGCAGCCTCCGGGATTCCTGGCAGAAAGCATGATCCAGACGGATACCACCGGCAGTTCCTGCTTCGCAGCTCCAATTGCAGTCCACGCTCAGCTCCCCTCACGCAGCACCGGTGGGGGGGGAGCGAGCGACGTGTCACCAGACAGCGACAGCGGAGCAGCCCACATGCCCGGTCCCCGGTCCAAGTCCGGGCCCAGCCCCTCCCACGCAGCACCAGTGGGGGAGGGGGGAGAGTGTACACCGGCAAGGGACCCTCCGACAGAACAGTGAGTAAAGTTGGAGCGCTGGGCTAAATTTTGAAGAGTTAGTCTGACGTGGCGGGCAGCGCAAGAAGGGGGAGAGAGGCTGTAGCTGGTGAGTTTGGCAGGGCTCTGCCAGGGGGGTAGAAAAGTGTCCAAGGGCTGGTGCAGGAAGGTAAGCAATGCACCTATTAGTGGTTGAAAAAGTCGCCTAATAATGGCCAGACAACAGGATCAAGTAGCTGGTGGGTATGTTCCGAAACAGTGGGGTGACAGACCACTGTTTAAGGTTCCAGAGTCGGTCTTCCTTACTGTCTAAAACCGCAGCCTCAAACTTGAAGCCAGGCGCGAAAGGAAAGTGCCGCCAGTGTTTAGAGGACTGGAGTATCGAGCCTTACAGCACATGTGGAGCACCTGTGCAGCACCTGTGTAGCTCCTCCTCCACCGGAACCATCTATCACCAGTCTTAAGTAACTTTTATGTTCGTGTGGTACAGCGGAAGAATGTGTGTCAGCACCTTTTTAGATTTATCAAGCCCAGATCTTTTTAAATATCCTCATACATATATTTATTTATGCCTTTACAAAAAACTACGGCCCAGATTAGGAGTTTTGCGTTAGAGGCTGTGCGGTGCTAACGAGCAGTTTTCCCTCACCGCTCACTTACATACAGCGCTGGTATTACGGGTTTTTACAAACCCGTCATTAAAAGACAAGAAGTGAGCGTTGAGCAAAATGTTCCTCATTACCGCACTTCAATACCAGCGCTGCTTAAGTCAGCGGTGAGCTGGTGTAACGTGCTCGTGCACGATTTCCCCATAGGAATCAACGGGAGAGCCGGCAGAAAAAAAAGTCTAACACCAGCAAAAAAGCAGCGTAAAACTCCTTAACGCAGCCCCATTGATTCCTATGGGAAATAAAATTTATGTCTACACCTAACACCCTAACATGAACCCCGAGTCTAAACACCCCTAATCTTTCACTTATTAACCCCTAATCTTCTGCCCCCAACATAGAGACACCTAAATTATAATTATTAACCCCTAATCTGCCGCTCCGGACACCGCCGCCACCTACATTATACTTATGAACCCCTAATCTGCTGCCCTCAACATTGCCGAACCATACATTATATTTATTAACCCCTACTCTGTCGCCCCCAACTACCTACACTTATTAACCCCTAATCTGCCGTCCCCAACGTCGCCACCACTATATTAAAGTTACTAACCCCTAAACCTAAGTCTAACCCTAAACGTAACACCCCCTAACTTAAATATAATTAAAAAGAAATCTAACTAAAAATTCCTATCATTAACTAAAATATTCCTATTTAAAACTAAATTACTTATCTGTAAAATAAACCCTAAGATAGCTACAATATAACTAATAGTTACATTGTAGCTATTTTAGGATTTTTTTTTATTTTACAGGCAAGTTTGTATTTATTTTTTAACTAGGTAGAATAGTTCTTAAATAGTTATTAACTATTTATAACTACCTAGCTAAAATAATACAAATGTACCTGTAAAATAAACCTAACCTAAGTTACAATTACATCTAACACTACACTAATATTAAAAAATTAACTAAATTAAATACAATTAAATAAATTACATACAATTTACCCAAATTAAATTAGCTAAAGTACAAAAAAAACACTAAATTACAGAAAATAATAAACAAATTACCAGAAATGTAAACTAATTACACCTAATCTAATAGCCCTATTAAATAAAAAAAAAAGGCCCCCAAAATTAATTTGGGAGGGCTTTTTTATTTTATAGGACTATTAGCATTAGGTGTAATTAGTTTACATTTCTGTAATTTGTTTATTATTTTCTGTAATTTAGTGTAGTGTTAGGTGTAATTGTAACTTAGGTTAGATTTTATTTTACAGGTACTTTTGTATTATATTTTAGCTAGGTAGTTATTAAATAGTTAATAACTATTTAGTAACTATTCTACCTAGTTATAATAATACAAACTTTCCTGTAAAATAAAAATAAATCCTAAACTAGCTACAATGTAACTATTAGTTATATTGTAGCTATTTTAGGGTTTATTTTTTAGGTATTTAGTTTTAAATAGGAATAATTAAGTTAATGATAGTAATATTATTTCAATTTCTTTTAATTACATTTAAGGTTAGGGGATGTTACGTTTAGGGTTTAGACTTAGGTTTAGGGGTTAGTAACTTTAATATAGTGGTGGCGACGTTGGGACGGCAGATTATGGGGTTAATAAGTGTAGGTAGTTGGGGGCGACAGAGTAGGGGTTAATAAATATAATGTATGGTTCGGCAATGTTGAGGGCAGCAGATTAGGGGTTCATAAGTATAATGTAGGTGGCGCGGGTGTCCGGAGCGGCAGATTAGGGGTTAATAATTATAATTTAGGTGTCTCTATGTTGGGGGCAGAAGATTAGGGTTAATAAGTGAAAGATTAGGGGTGTTTAGACTCGGGGTTCTTGTTAGGGTGTTAGGTGTAGACATAAATTTTATTTCCCCATAGGAATCCAATGGGGCTGCGTTAAGGAGTTTTACGCTGCTTTTTTGCTGGTGTTAGACTTTTTTTCTGCCGGCTCTCCCGTTGATTCCTATGGGGAAATCGTGCACGAGCACGTTACACCAGCTCACCGCTGACCTTAAGCAGCGCTGGTATTGAAGTGCGGTAATGAGGAACATTTTGCTCAACGCTCACTTCTTGTCTTTTAATGACGGGTTTGTAAATACCCGTAATACCAGCGCTGTATGTAAGTGAGCGGTGAGGGAAAACTGCTCGTTAGCACCGCACAGCCTCTAACGCAAAACTCGTAATCTGGGCCATAGTTTTTGTAAAGGCATAAATAAATATATGTATGAGGATATTTAAAAGCGTTCCTCTTAAAAAAACGATCTGGGCTTGATAAATCTAAAAAGGTGCTGACACACATTCTTCCGCTGTACCACACGAACATAAAAGTTACTTAAAACTGGTGATAGATGGTTCCGGTGGAGGAGGAGCTACACAGGTGCTGCACAGGTGCTCCACATGTGCTGTAAGGCTCGATACTCCAGTCCTCTAAACACTGGCGGCACTTTCCTTTCGCGCCTGGCTGCAAGTTTGAGGCTGCGGTTTTAGACAGTAAGGAAGACCGACTCTGGAACCTTAAACAGTGGTCTGTCACCCCACTGTTTCGGAACATACCCACCAGCTACTTGATCCTGTTGTCTGGCCATTATTAGGCGACTTTTTCAACCACTAATAGGTGCATTGCTTACCTTCCTGCACCAGCCCTTGGACACTTTTCTACCCCCCTGGCAGAGCCCTGCCAAACTCACCAGCTACAGCCTCTCTCCCCCTTCTTGCGCTGCCCGCCACGTCAGACTAACTCTTCAAAATTTAGCCCAGCGCTCCAACTTTACTCACTGTTCTGTCGGAGGGTCCCTTGCCGGTGTACACTCTCCCCCCTCCCCCACTGGTGCTGCGTGGGAGGGGCTGGGCCCGGACTTGGACCGGGGACCGGGCATGTGGGCTGCTCCGCTGTCGCTGTCTGGTGACACGTCGCTCGCTCCCCCCCCCACCGGTGCTGCGTGAGGGGAGCTGAGCGTGGACTGCAATTGGAGCTGCGAAGCAGGAACTGCCGGTGGTATCCGTCTGGATCATGCTTTCTGCCAGGAATCCCGGAGGCTGCTGATGTTGGTGGCGGGCAGTTGGAGAACGCGAGAAGGGGTGAGTCCACATGGTTTTATATTTCTGCCACACTGTATGCTCAAACAGCAGGCTGTAAGCTTGGAGTGAAATCCTTAGAAGGTTACAGAGAAGAAGTTAAGCGGGGGGTAATTAACTTAAAAGGGCAGTGGCGTCTAGCCCCCTGGAGGGCTATGGTCTGAGATGACCTAAAGACAAACGGTAACAACTTGGGAGTTAGACGGTAGCAGTGGTCAAAAGCTTTACCTGCTACTTTACAACACAAGCCCAATACAGAAATACAGCACGGGCTAATAAATATCTGAAGAAGAGAAACTTAAAGTTAAAGGACTCTCCGTAACTACACTTAAGGCCTTTAGACTGGCTAATGTGTATAATTATGTCTTTCTTGGTTGTAACAGTTATAGGAAATGTAACACTGAGCTGACTACATTGTATTTTGCTTGTCACATTTCTCTTCATGCGTATTCTCTTTTGCCCTTTCTCTTTATTTTTCTTTCTTTCCCTTTGCTGGTGTATTGTAACTGTAATCATAAGTACATGCTTCCTTTTTTTTTTGTTTGGTTCATAAAAGAAAATATTTTACTGTTTTATGCCATCTAAGCACCTCTTTTGTGACAGCTAGTTAGGTTTTGAATAGACTCCTAGGGGTTGTTTTACTATTCACTACTTAAAGGGCCATAATACCCAAATGTTTAAACACTTGAAAGTGATGCAGCATAGCTGTAAAAAGCTGATTAGAAAATATCTCCTGAACATCTCTATGTAAAAAAGAAAGATATTTTACCTCAAAAGTTCCTCAGTAGCCACCTCCCATTGTAAAGGATTTCTAAGCAGCATTTTAGTGTGTTTGTCCTGGGACATCTGAAGGGACTAGCATCATGCACTCTCATATTATTTCACCAATCAGGTAAAGGAAGCTTACTATGAAATCTCATGAGAGGTTAAGTGAAATCTCATGAGATCACAGTAAGAGTTCATGACCTCAGCACTGCTGATGCTGATTGGCTGCTGTTCATTTCTTCATTTTTTTTAATTTTTTTACCTGCAGCTGGGAGCAGTTGAGTATAACTTTTTTACACAGAACAAACTCTGCTGAGCTGAGGAGATTGTGAGGTAAAATATCTTCCTTTTTTACATAGAGATGCTCAGGTGATATTTTCCTGTCAGCTTTTTACAGTTATACTGCATCAGTTTTCAAGTGATTTAGCATGTGAGTATTATGTCCCTTTAAGCTATAAATAGGTGAGGGGTTTCAATATACGATTACTATAATCTAGCTGTCTGACATAAACCCCAGGTTTAAGCCTTGAAAATTATCTAACCTTTTAGGTGTCTAGTGACCACAGCCTCTAATTCTCAGGCCTTTTCTTCTCCCCGATGAGATTCTAAGATACTTGAATTCTAAATAAGTAACTAGAAGCGGGCAGAACTAAGGCCTCAGGATTTATTTGATTAATATTCCTAAAATTCTCAAAGCAAGTTTCTTGGTGCTGATCCTCCACTCCTCCTGGGAACAAGGTTATTGACCCAGGACGAGGTGAAGTGAAAGTAAGGGGAAGCAGTAACAGAATTTATTCTGCCTTTAACTTAAGAAATTCCCTTTGAAGTGCATATTGCTAAAAAGTGTTAAAGCTATGATTTAGCTTTTGATTAAGTCCAGAGTAGATCCCGGCAGAAATCACAGTCACAGCTCGGCACAAGCTCCGCTGGGCCGGTCTTATCTGGCCCTTCTCTCTCTTTTTCTCTTTTTTCTTATTGAGGCGGGGATCTACTACAAAAACAAGCCTAAACCTCTTCCCTCTATAAACTACCCAGAAATTGAGTTCATTAATTTAATCCAGGGCATAAGCCCATGGGCCTTAATTCAGAACAGCTCCTGTGCAGGGCAAGTGTTGTTGTGAACTATTTATCTCCTGTCATTTTTGTTCTCCATGGCGAGGTGAGTGAGTCCTACTCACTTCCTAACCCCTGGGCTTCCTTTTCTCTTTTTTTCCTTTTTTTTTTTCTTCTTTTTTTGGCACTTAATTGGAATTGAATTGGCACATTCCCAGCCCTTGCACTCTCCCTGCACTCAACCCCCTTCACACCTTCCCTCACCTTCCTCCCCTTCCTCCTAAATTGTTTTATTGTCTGCACCGGGAGGCTCTCTCCCTAGATCATTCTCTTTTTAATTTGCACATGGATAAGTTTCTTCACACTCACTCTAGTACTCACTCGCCAGCTATGGCAGCAAAGCAAAGAGACGGGAGAGCAAAAACACTCCTGAGCCCTCACCTGAAACACAAACAACTCCTGCTATCGCACTCCCTTTGACTGACAAAGTTAATATGCAAATTTTGGTCTCTAAAATTTCGGAGGCCCTAGCACCCCAATTTCGACGCACTTAAACTTCAGATTAGACAAGACATCACACTTTTATCACAGGAAGTTAGACATTTTGCGAATAGAATCAATGAAGTTGAACAGAGGGTCTCAGATCTTGAAGATTTTACGGCACTTCATAGTGCCAACCTAGAAGCGACTAATCTCTCTATTACGACAATCCAGGCTAAACTCGAGGACCTCGAGAATCGTTCCCGTAGGAACAATATACGAATAATTGGGGTCCCAGAGGACAAGACTTATGAGGACTTAAACACTTTTATTTCAGAGCTTCTGCCGCAACTATTAAAAATCCCATCTAATCACCCTCAGATCATAGTGGAAAGAGCACACAGACTAGGCAGACCTTGGGTAGACAATAGAGGCAACCATAGACCAAGACCTGTGATTGCAAAACTTTTAAATTTTCAAGACAAGGTCACACTACTGCAATTTTTTCGTAAGAATCAGCCCATTACACTTGGTGAATCTAAAATTCTCCTCTTTCAGGATTTTTCAGCAGAGACATCATCTAAGAGGAGGGCGTTAGCTCCAATCTGTACCAAACTGATTCAACAGGGTCATCAAGCCACTATTGTCTACCCTGCAAAACTGAAAATTATAGACAGTGAAAATGTACGTGTGTTTAACAATCTATTAGAAGCTGAACAATTTTTGAAAGACTCAAATGTCTTAGCTTCACAACCGCCAGGCCGGAAATAGGCCACTCATATGCTTTTCTTTTCCTTTCTCAGGTTCTGCTCTTTTTATCTATTTCTCTTCTTATGCCAAGCCACCTGAGCTTGATATATACTGGCCCAGGAGAAAAGGCTGGTTGGGTTTTTCTCTTCCCCTCCTTTCCCTTCTCCTTCTTTCTTTTTTTTTTTTTTTCTCTCTCTCCCCCCTTTTTACTCTCCCCTCCCCCCCCGCTCACCTCCTTCCCCCCCGCGCATCCCTCTATGTATTACCAATATTCGGTCATAGGATTTATCTCATATGGCTAACTTTAAAGTAGTCTCCTGGCATGTGGGTGGTATATCCACCCTCATCAAAAAGAAATTTATTCTTACACATCTGAGGAAACTGGGGACATATATAGCATTCTTACAAGAAACACACTTGACCTCAGAAGAGTCCTTGAAACTTAGGTCGACCTGGGTGAAAGAAAACATTTTCTCGCCGGGTGTGGGAAGGAGGAGGGGCGTGGCTATTATTCTGATAGGGAAAAGAATCAATTTAGATCTCATCCATAGAGAAGTAGATCCTGAGGGAAGATTTGTATTGATAAAAATCAAAATCTCTAAAAGGATCTTTACCCTATGTAACATATATGCCCCCAATAAACTCGACCCAGTCTTCTGGTCCAAGCTACAGGCTAAAATCCTCTCTGTTCATGAGGGTCATCTGGTTCTCGGTAGAGATTTTAATATGTCTCCCCACTGCCCACTGGATACATTAAGACACTCTACCAGATTGCCTAAACACAAAAGGGACAATCTAGAAGCTAAACAGCTGAAATCAATTATGCAGAACCTTGCAATTAAGGATGTATGGAGACTTCAGAATCCCGATGTCAGGGACTTCACCTGTCTTTCCAGGGCGCACAAAACGTTTTCAAGAATCGATTTATTCCTTATCGATGAACGATTGACGGGGTCAGAAGTAAAAGCGGGCATATCACCAATATTCTTGTCAGACCATGGGCCCAATCTATCTGGAGTTTCAGTTGATCCACCCTAAGGATAGATCAACACGTTTTATTTTTCCCTTATTTCTTGCATCAGACCTGAAATTTAAAAATTGGCTCAAACTCAAATTTTCTGCGTATGTTCAAAATAATCAGGCTCACATAGGTTCCCCCCTGGTTTTCTGGGAAGCTGCGAAGGCAGTCCTTAGGGGAGAAATTATAGCTTACAGTGCTCTGAGGTCTAAGAAAATAAGATTAAGAGAAAAAGAAATTACTAAATCAGTAATCAATTCTTATAACTCCTTCTTAATGGAAAAGTCGCCTAGTAATTGGGCGAAATATATCAGAGCTAAAAATTCCAGAGACACATTTGCGGTTTTCCAGGAAACACAGAGGGACCTAAAACTGCAAGCCAGACTATATAGATATGGGAACAAATCCGGCAAACTCCTGGCTAATTTGATCAAAAGAGAGAAAAGACATCCTTGATTGAGAGTATTCAATAGGAGGGCACTTACCTCGAAAAATCAGAAGAGATAGCTGAGGCATTTACTATTATATTATCTAATATAATATTATCAGGCTCTATATTCCTCCAGGACTTCAAATCTAGCTCAAGCGATGCAATTTTGGAGCGAAATTTCTTATCCTAAAATCTCAGCTGATATGGCTGGTCCTCTTAACGCCCCAATTACGGAAACAGAAATTATAAAGATCATTACAGATCTCTCTCCGAATAAAGCACCAGGCCCAGATTGCCTACCAAATGAGTTTTATAAAATTATGAACACTGAGATTGCCCCTTACCTCAATAACCTTTATAATAACATGTATGTTAAGGGTGATCCAGTGGCAGCCTCTTTTTCTGCCTCCAATACCATTTTAATTTTGAAGGGTGGGAAAGATCCCTCGCTTAAAGAATCATATAGACCGATAGCTCTTCTAAACAGAGATTATAAAATTCTGTGCTCCGTTATTGCTAGGAGGCTACAGCCGGTACTTGCCAACATTATTCATCCAGATCAAGCTGGATTCTTACTTAAACAAAATTCCACAGCAAAAATTAGAGAAGCCCTGACGGTCACTGAATATTTCAGGACTATGGAGATGTCGGGGAGCCAGGTGGGGGAGGGCGCCCCTGATCTAGCCATCCTCTCCATAGATGCCGAGAAAGCATTTGACTCAATTCATTACGATCATCTCTATACTTCATTAGCCAACTTTGGCTTCAGGGGAGAGTTCCTCAAATTTATTACTAACCTATACAAAGAACCACATACAAGATTGATTGTGAATAACATCGTGTCCTCACAGATAACCCTTGGACGGGGGACCCGACAGGGGTGCCCTCTATCCCCCCTGCTCTTCGACATCTGGATTGAACCTCTGGCAATTATGGTCAGACAACTACCAGGAATTAAGTTAGGTAACAAGATTATAAAAATTGCGCTTTACGCGGATGACCTATTGTTATATCTTTCAGATACTCAAACCAGCATCCCCAAACTTATGGGCATAGCGGCCCGCTTTGGGTCCTTCTCGGGCTATAAAATCAACAAAACGAAATCAGAACTATTATGGCTCAGAAAGAACAACAAATCCCCCTCCAATACTCCTTTTAGCCTGGCAAAAGACTCTCTGAAATACTTAGGTATTCTTATTCCCTCTACACCAGGGGACCTATACGATCTTAACATTACTCCTATTCTGGGAAGCATTAGGGAGAAACTTAAAAATTGGCAGACCCTCCCAATATCTATATCTGGTCGAATAGCCTTATTTAAAATGGTTCTTTTGCCTAAGCTTTTATATATATTACAGAACACTCCATTAATTCTCTTGGAAAGGGATGTCAGGTTGTTCAACAGTGCACTTAGCAAATTTATTTGGCAAGAGAAAAGACCAAGGTTATCTCTGTCTAAATTATCACTTTCAAAAGAAAGGGGTGACCTTGCATTACCTGATATCCGCTTATACAACTATGCTTTCCTTGTGCGAGTAGTAGCTGACTGGATTTCCCGCAGTGATTATGTAACAGATAATGTATTAGAGGAAAACATTTGCCACCCGTACCTCCCACTAGCATTAATTCATTGCCCACCTAAAGAGTTACCAGGGGAAATCAAAATACTTAAAACTCTGTCCAGTCCTTTAAAAGCCTGGTGGAAGGTGAGGAATCTTGTATCTCTAAATTGTAAAATTTCTCAATTCCTTTCTCTACAGGGCAATCCAAAATTCCCTGCAGGTTTAAACTCTGCAATATTTAAAAGATGGCATAACCTGGGTCTGAATAGGGTAGAACAGCTTATCGATAAAAAAAGAAAATGTGTCAAATCCTTCGACGAGCTAAAAAGAGAATTCAAAATAAACAATAAGGAATTCTTTGCATATTTACAGAGCAGGCATTTCGCTACAGAGCTTATGAAAGAGATAGGTTGGAGTTGGACCCTGGGCACGTTGGAAAATTGTCTCATACTGTTTAAAAATGGACATAGGCCTATCTCTATGTGCTATCAGCTAATCAATCATTGTAAAAGAGAACCGGAGCTAGATAAGATCTCTTAACTGTGGAACCAGATGATACCTCACTCCAATATTGATATTAAATTAATCCAACTATCAGTTCAGAAAGTCGCTCAGGTTATATTATCAGCCACATGGCGGGAGATGCATGTTATACTTATACATAATGCATATTTTACCCCCCAAATTTTTTTACAACCCTAGTTTTAACAAATGCCCAAAATGTCGGCTTGCTGCAGCCGACTTAATGCACATGATCTGGGATTGCCCTAAAATAAGATATCTTTGGTGGAAGCTAGAATTCTGGCTTTGTAAAACCCTAAAAATTTCTTTCCCAAGGTTAACACAGCTACAGATCATATTTGGCACTGGGAATCATAATCCACATCACGCAAATGATAAAATGGTTCTTCTGTCCATATTGGCAACCAGATATCTCATTTTCAAAAATTGGAAATCGAGAATAACTCCATCCATACCAGAGATTAAGAACTGTCTAAAAAAACAATGCCTGTTAGAACAAAGGGACACTAACTTAGATAAGGACTCCGATATCAAACAATTCTTTGGTAAATGGTCAGCATTTATTAGGTCTCTGCCTGAGTCGGAGATAGATGACCTGATTTTCCCGTTTAGAAATTCCGAACTAGTTCTCTTGGGTGCCTGGTAACAATTAAGGAAATGAGACGGGGACCAGGAGGCCATCATGGTTGCTCTAATCTTGAACTACACAGTCCTCTAGGTGGGAGGGGGGAGGGAATGGGGAGGGGGACCCCCTCTTTTTCCCCTTTTTTTTTCTCTCTCTTTTTCTGTCTTTTTCTTCCTTCTGTTTTTCTCTTCTTACTTTCGTTTTTTTCTTTTTTGGTTGTTACTTGAGGAAATTATCTATATAGAGATAAAAATTCAGCAGAACACAATTTAAAGGTCTGAGTTATCTACAAGTTGATTTTGATTTGTCTTAATTTTGATAATCTATCTCTGTAATTTATTTGCTTATATGAAAATATAATTTAAAAAAGAAAAATTGCAGTAAGGTGTACAAATATGAGGATATATTCTTATGCCAAGAAGCAGCCTATTATAAAGGTCAATAATGTGTCTTTTTTTTTTCTTTACCCTGCGTGGTGCAATCAAAGAAGAGTATGTTCTTCCTTTTTCACTGTTCTTTTTTTCTGTACACTGCTGCCTATAAATAAAGATTAAAAAAAAAAAAATGAAAACTGGTGATAGATACATAAAAGAAATTAAAACATACATCTGTCTGACAACGATTTTCTTATGTATATATTCAGAATAACATAAATAAATTAAATTCAGAATCATATAAATAAATATGAATAAAACTAGGCAGTTATTGAATAGACACTATGATAAGAAAAAAGTTTCTTAAAACAAGGTATTTGTTCCCAAGGCGGCAATAATTATTGAAAAGGCTTTAAAAAAAAGCACATACTGGCAATAATGAGAATATATGTCAAAAGATATATAGATTTTGCATTAGTGGGTATAAGCTCTTTTCACTATTAGAAGTTTCCTCTATGCTTCTCAGGGGAAATTGTAAGAAGAGTATAGGAAAGGACGCTCTAAATAGAGCTAATACCTTATAGAGATTTTTAAAATATGAAAATATAAAAAATGTAAATAGAAATCTATTCTATGACACCAAACTTACAGGCAAGTTTGTATTTATTTTAACTAGGTAGAATAGTTACTAAATAGTTATTAACTATTTAATAACTACCTAGCTAAAATAAATACAAACGTACCTGTAAAATAAAACCTAAACTAAGTTACAATTACACCTAACACTACACTATAATTAAATAAATTAACTAAATTAAATACAATTAAATAAATTACATACAATTTCCCAAATGTAATTAAATTAGCTAAAGTACAAAAAAACAAAATGATAAATTACAGGAAATAATAAACAAATTACAGAAATTTAAACTAATTACACCGAATCTAATAGCCCTATTAAAAAAAAAGCCCCCCAAAATAAAAAAATGTGGGGTTTTTTTATTTTGGGGGGGCTTTTTTTTTTTTATAAAAAAAGGTGTTTTTTTATTTGGGGGGGCTTTTTTATTTTAATAGTGCTATTAGATTAGGTGTAATTAGTTTAAATTTCTGTAATTTGTTTATTATTTTCTGTAATTTAATGTAGTGTTAGGTGTAATTGTAACTTAGTTTAGTTTTTATTTTACAGGTACTTTTGTATTTATTTTATCTAGGTAGTTATTAAATAGTTATTAACTATTTAGTAACTATTCTACCTAGTTAAAATAAATACAAACGGGGGGCGGAGCTAGCCAGCAGAGCGAGAGGACGTGTGTGACTGCAGCTCTGCCACTTATATACCTTTTCTTTTGTTCAAATACCATATAATTTGCCAATTTTATTTTTTTTACATTCCCCATACGTTCCTCACTAGTATCCTGCACTTTCTGGGACACAACAGACTTTTTTCTTGATGACCAGTGACTCCGGGGTTGCTGGAGGCCTACTGCGGGATCATACCCTTTACCGCGCAACTGATCACAGACCCGATACTACAGGGAAGCACTCGAGTTACAGCTGCTCACCGGAGCCACCCCTAGCTGAAATTTGAAGTGCCAGCAGCCGATATCTACACGACCAGTGAGACCCCTTATGGTAATGCAAGACCGGAGTCCTGCCAACTGTCCTGCTTGCTAGCGGTAAGAGAAACATGCCATTGAGAGCCGGTTGAGAGGGAGGTTACGGGGCCACAACCGCTCCCTCAGCGGAGCAGACCAACTGCCCATTGGGACATAATTGAGACAACCCTGGGTTCATATCGCCCTTAGCACCGCACCCTCAATATTACCAGGTGCGCAGACAGAAAGGCTCATGATTAAGGCGCGAGTCGCCATCTTACTTGCATTAACACATACGCAACATTTTCACCGCACAGCTCTTAGCTTGTAAATTGTATGCTGGATGCAATACCAACTTATATTTAAGTGTTAGCAAGTGGATCTATCATAGAAGCTATAAATTATAACAGAGACTGTTCGTTTTTACTATACTGATACTTGCCGCTCACACCTGATATATCATAGAGAGAGCTCTGCACTTTTATCTCTTGGAAGATCTTTTGGCTACACAGTATACACCCACTGTGCTTTATGGCTAGCTGAGAAGTTCCCTCATTTTGATATACATAGCTACTACTGGGACTGTGATGCTAACTTTTTTGATGCTAACTCATACATCAACTAATGTTGTGACCTGCATTTATTGGGATTACGTCTGTTGGTAGTGAGGTGTGGTGTGTAATACAACTGTGACACTTTCCTCCTTGTGTGGCCCCTATTAGCCTGCATCTAATTCTTCCTGAATCATTTCTCTAGCATCAACAGCTGTTTGCCCATCAATATAACTAGAGAGGATACTAACACCTCTCCTTAGGTCTGGACACCCTCTCATCCTTTCCCGCTGCCCTTGGTGACAGTAGGTCATACCCAACATCCTTCTCCTGCTTCGCCCAAAAGGGGACACTCCCCTGGGAGGGGGTCATACATAGATCCCGTATTTCTAAGGCTGGTACCAGCATCCTGGACATACTAAGATCATCACAGTATAAGACTAAAACTACCCCAATAGGGGTCTGGAACTTTATATCTTCACAGAAATCTCTTAGGTGGCTAGGGACTATGCCTTGGCTCTGAGCCCATCATATCATTGGAAAGTGAGAGGCACAGGACTACCTTATTAAATTCAAGGACACTCTCCTAGACCACTAATGTGTTGCTAATCGCATTGTTGTGGGGGGAGGGAGATTTTAAGTCTCTGGATCCTGATACATATACCTACTACTTTAGTCTAACTTGCAATTCTAAGCTTTGTTGTTACCTCCTCTGGTCTTGGCTTTCAACCCTACTTACTGGCTGTGCCCTACGCTGTTCTATAATGGCACAGTCCAACAAAAGGAAACCAAAAATAACAACTGGACCCAAAAGAACTGGGGTAGATCACTTTCATCCTATGCCATTGCCTACTAATGAAGATTCACAAGACAGCTCAAGCACCTATACACCAGGATCAGATATGGTGGCTGCCACTCTGCAGGATCTACAAGATGCTGCCCCATCAACTGTGACACCTTCATTTATTTTGTCATCTCTGCAATCCTTACTTGAGGCACACCACTCTTCTTTCCAATCCCAAATCACTGCCTCATTGGCTGAGATGAGACGAGATCTGACCTCTACTACAGAAAGAGTGGACACAATTGAGAGGAAACAGGAGGACATGGTAGTTGAACAAGCCAATGTCCTGGCATATGCGCAAAGTCTAGCAGAGCAGCTTTCTATGCTAGAAAATAAAGTTGCTGATGCTGAAGACCGATCTCGTCGGAATAATCTTCGTCTTAGGGGTATTCCTGAGAGTGTGGCCTCTACTGATCTAGTCACCCACCTGTCTGAGTTCTTTAATCTTCTGGCACCACCAGGGAATCCAAATGAGGGTCTCCTTGACAGAGCACATAGGGCCCTCCGTCCTAGAAGCTTGGCGACCGACAAACCAAGAGACGTCATAGTACGTCTACACTTTTATACGTATAAAGAACGGCTTGTTAGAGCTTCCCTATCCAAACCTATTTTGCCAGACCAGTTCAAGGACATCATCATTTTTGCTGACCTATCTCACCACACCCTTCAACAGCGAAAGACTTTTGCCACCTTCACGAAGTTCCTTAGAACACACAATATAAAATACAGATGGCGTCACCCGACAAGACTGTTTGTTTTGAAAGATAACCAGCAACATATAGTCACCACCATTGAACAAAGCCGAGGTCTCTTGGAGAGATGGAGCTCTACATCTTTACAGGACACTTCACCCCAAAGCTCTTTAAATCCTTTAGTCCCACAATGGAGCCCACTACCTCAAAGGTTACTCAAGGACTCATCTGCGCCCAGTCAGGCCCAAGAGGAGGGCGAGGACTGAATAGGAGGTGCAGGGCTATATAAAGATTGCAAGTGACTCTCTTATTCATACAATTCTTTTTTTGCTATTGATTTGATATATGCAAAATTCTCATTCCTAACGTATATGTATCCCTTCCCATCTGCCCCTCTATTTTCCTTTCGTTTCTCTCCCCTCTTCTACCCTATCCCATCTTATCTACTTTCCCCTTTCCTTCTCTTTGTCTTTTCCCCTATCTTCCTTCCTATCTTTTTCTCCTTTTGTCTTGTATCCTCCCTGACTGATATTCCCTCCCACACTCAATCCATACATGTGAAATGCACCTGAGTCTTTGGGAATGTATTTGTAAATTTGCCATTGCTTGAATGCTATACTCTGCTTGAATGGGGGAGTAGACACATTCGAGCAATCTAATACTGAGTCCACTAAATATCAGTTATGATGTTCTCTTATGCTCTGTTATTTTAGCTATATTACTTTCTCTATAATTGAATTATACCCTAAGGAATGTCTACTATACTGTGTATACCACCTTGTGTTGCACATTCCCTTCTCTACAAACAGCTTATTGATTTACCCGCCTAAAGGTGGGATTATGCGCTGCCTGCAATTTGCAACGTTGAGAGGCATGGTGTTTCACAATTGGCATATTTGCTCTTTCTGTTTTATTTGTTGAATTTCTTGGTGAGGTTTTACAACCATACATTGTTAAAGCTTAAATATTAATCCTATTGTGACTGTTAGTGTTCTAATTATGCTTTATGAATATTGCTGCTGATTGACCGCATATTTCTCACTCAACCCTCAGACTCCTCTAATCTTTCTGTTATTTTCTCACACCTCCTTTATCCCTCTGGGCTGTATATTACTTTTACCACTGTTGCACTATTGATCCTATCTACCCTAGGATGAGCCCGTAAGTTATTTGCTGTTTGCAGTTCCATAAGGGTAGGGTATTGTTCAGATGGCATATTTGCTGTCTCCACTTTGACTGTTATTAGTATACGGTCATTTAATAGCCAATAGTGCCGACCTGGCATTTATGGCCCACATATAGCCCTAACTTCTTGCCCCCCCCCCCTCCTTCTTCTCCTACTAACTGGGTACTAGGTTCGGGTCTGTTCCTTCTTGTTTCTGTATTTTCTGATATAGTGTACTTTGCACCCCCCTGCCCTCTTTCTCTTCCTCTCTTTCTCCACCCTTCTTCTCTATCCCCCCTCTCCTCCCCTTCACTGCCCCTTCTTAGATCCGGAGACTATAGCTTCCTCCCCTCCTATTCTAACACCACGCTCCTCTTTCTCTTATCTGTATAAATAATCTCCTTATGCTCAATTAACAACCCTTTGGTTACCCCCCCCCCCACTTAAGGTACTCTGGAAGTACACTCCAGAGGCTACACACGCGGTTTACCTTGTTTATATACCGCATCCTTTGTATTCATTTTTATTATTCTTGTTTGCTGTGATTGCTTGCCTGTATTTTTATCAGACATTGTTTGCACAGTTAGTTCTAGTTTCTGATCATTTGAGACTGTGCTGAGTTCTACCTAGCTCCCCACCCCCTTCCCCCTTTTTTTTTTTTTTTTTCTCTCTCTCCCTTTCTCTTCCTCTCCTTTTGTTCCTTCCCTTCCATCCCCATTCCTACACCTTATCCGCCCCCTCCCAATTACTTTTTTCTCCATAGTGAACTTCTTGCCTGACAATCCTTTGAGTGTCTAATCATTGGAGGTAGGTAAACGGGCGAGTCATGCCACTCTGCTGTATAACCCACAATGTGAGGGGGCTTAATTCCCCGACTAAGCGCAGTATCTGCCTTAGGTCGCTGGCAAAATCTGGAGCCCATCTAGTTTTCCTCCAGGAAACCCATTGGGTGAGGGGCGCAACGGTACCCATTCAATCTAAATTATACCCAATAATTGAGACTGCTAGCTTCTCCCAGAAGTCGAGAGGTACGGCTATCCTTATTCACAAGGATATCTCTTATGAAAATATCTTCGTTGAATCTGACCAACAAGGCAGATATTTGATTCTGATCTGTAAGTTAGATGGGACTACTTATACTTTGGCCTCCTATTACGGCCCTAACAAGCAACATATTCGCTCCTTACGCAGATTTCTCCAGAAATTGGAGGCCTTGCGTCAAGGCCTCTTACTTCTTGCCGGTGATTTCAATATTATATGGGATCCCGATCTAGATAGACGGTCGGATGCGAACCGTAGATCAATTAAGCCAGTGGCTGATTTGTCACACAAATTTCGGAATTTGATATACCAGTTTAACTTGTTTGACATATGGCGTGCCCTTAATTCGAATACTCGCGATTACACCTATTTTTCTTTGGTGCATCGCTCCTACTCACGATTGGACTTTTTTTTTTGTGACCCGGATCTCTTGGACGGGGTAACTCGCGCTTGGATTCCCCAATGCTCGTGGTCGGATCACGACCCTGTACATATTACTCTGCGCTCCCGTTTGGACCTTCAGCGTCTCTCAATGTGGCGCTTGCACCCACATTTATTTACAAACCCCGGGACAGAAACAACTATTGCCAGGGACCTAACAGAATTCTTAGTCCTAAATGACACTGGTGAAGTGGATGATTTCACTTTGTGGGCCACGTTAAAGGCGTACATCAGAGGGTCGTTTATAAAATTAGCGGCAGCCGAGAAAAAGCGTAAAGGAGACACTTTAGCGCAGCTTACTGTGAGTCTTCGCAAAATTTCTGAGGAGCACAAGGTGACTCCCACAGCTGTGCTGTCTAAGAGGCTAGCAGACCTCAAAACACGGATAGTCCACCTAGAAACCGAGAGGTCAGCCGTAAGGCTCTTACAGCTTAAAGAAATCTACTACCACAAAGGTAATAAGGCCGATAGGCTTCTTGCCAATAGGCTGCGCCAAAAAACTGCAGCAGCACGCATTCCCCTGCTGAAGGTAGACGGACAACACATTACAAAACCAACTGATATTGGCAATGCCTTCACAGATTATTATGCTTCTCTCTATAATCTGAAACAGGGGGGCTTGATTCTGCCTCCAACATCTGAAATTATTGACACATTCCTGACCACGCTAAATCTTCCCTCGGTTCCCTTGGATCGCATTGACTCTCTGCAGGGCCCCATTCTACCAACAGAAATTAAGATAGCCATCAAGTCCCTCAAAGCTTTCAAATCCACGGGACCAGATGGTTTCTCGGACTTATTTTATAAGAAGTTTCAAACTCAGCTGATCCCTATTCTAGGGCGACTTTTCTCACTAGCAAGGGCGCGGGGAACTTTCCCAGCGGAGTTTTTACAGGCTACTATTATCACCCTCCCGAAGCAAGGGAAGGACTCGACACTTTGTGGAAGTTATAGACCAATTTCACTACTGAATCTTGATGTCAAACTCTATGCTAAAATTCTAGCCTCGCGCCTTAACTCCCTACTACCTATGCTAGTTAACCCTGACCAGGTGGGCTTTGTCCTGCGGCATCAGGGCCCAGATAATACCAGAAGACTCTTAAACATTTATTTTGAGGCTCATAGACTGCAGCTGCCCTGTGTCACCCTTTCGTTGGACGCCGAAAAAGCCTTCGACAGGGTGAACTGGGATTATATGTTTGCCGTTTTGCGACGATTCGGCTTCCCAGAGTCCTTTATCACGGCAATTACAGCGTTATATTCTAATCCGTCGGCAGTGGTTAAGGGCCTAGGATTCTGCTCTAAGTCCTTTTTGATAACGAATGGTACGAGACAGGGGTGTCCCCTGTCTCCACTCATATTTGCCCTTATGATGGAACCCCTCGCTGCGGCTATTCGATCATATCCCCAGATCAAAGGAGTTTCTATATATCAGACGGAGCAGAAAACAGCCCTGTTTGCAGACGATTTAACAGTACTCATTTCTGAGCCTCTTACATCTCTCCCCCACTTGTTCTCCCTGCTGGACAGATTTGCCCTGGTTAGCTACTATAAATTAAATGTGCTCAAAACGGAAGCTTACGCGATCAACATATCTGAAGAGTCTCTTAACACACTATAAAAAACACATATAAGTTCCTATGGTCCACATCGCATATCAAACATCTCGGGGTATACTTATCCCATAATGTTTCTGAAATGATAGCCTTGAACTTTACACCCCTGTTATCAGATGTAGAGAAATCTACAGGCACGTGGAATGTTCCATCACTTTCATGGCTGGGTCGGATAGCGGCTTTTAAAATGAGTCTTCTTCCGAAACTTACTTATCTGTTTCGCTCCCTACCCATTCCAATCCCTAGGTCCACAATTTATAAATTCCAACAATTGTGCAATAAATTCATTTGGCGCAACAAGGTCCCGAGACTAGCTACCAACATCCTACAACAGCCCTTGTTGGCTGGCGGGGCGGCGGTCCCCAATATCTTAAAATATCATGAGGCAGCCAGATTTTCCCATGTGACCCAATGGAACTCGGTGTCGGTGAGCCGGTGGGCTGAGATTGAGCAAGCATCCCTTCCAGCGGGATACACCCTGAGAGATCTACCATGGATCCCTAAGCACCTGGCCTCTTGATGAACCCTATCATAAAATCGAATTTGCGGTTCTGGGATAAAATACACAACCTTCCGTCAGTAGCGCCTCATCCTTCCCCATCGCACTCGTTACGAGGGCTGCTATTGTCTCTATCAGATTCTCATCCTAATCTATGGCTTGTTTTAGGCTTAACCAAGCTAACAGACCTCTATACTGGGGATAAATTAATCACCTATCAAGATTTTCTTCGAAAGTTTAACCCGCCTTCTATCTTGCACTTTGAGTTCTGGAGACTACGTAGTCTCCTTTTGTCGTGGGGCTTTGATAATGGTCCTTTGTGAACCAAAACCATTTGGGAAATAAAATGGGACTCTCCGTCCTCCTCTACCAGACTCCTATCTGTCTCATATCGTGTACTCCTGAATTCTCCGGTCTTTTACAAATCTCCTCCGATACGACACTGGGAGTCTTCCTTAATGGTCTCACATGACCCTCGCCAATGGCAAGAAGCAGTCCAATTAACCAAAAAAACTATTCACTGTACTACACTATATGAGTTGTTTCTTAAGGTCTTGCTACAATGGCATATGACCCCTATTCGTCTATTTAAAATATCGCCCGTTAATTCACCTAAGTGTTGGAGAGGATGCGATGATCTGGGAACCCCTCAACATATATGGTGGTCCTGCCCACAGATTCAGCCGCTTTGGCAGAAGGCAATCCAATTTTTCTCTTCCGGGGGCATTCATCTACCTATGTCACCAAGTGCATGTCTGCTTCATATTCTGCCGAGACAGCTGACCCTGCCTCAAAAATTGTTTTGTATTTACCTATTCTTAGCCGTCAAGCTGGCTGTGGCCTGCATGTGGCTGCAGCGTACCTCACCCTTATGGGAACAAGTGACTGACATTTTAAACTTTGTGAGGAAAATGGAGTCCTATGTCTCACACATTCATGGATCTGCAGATCTCCAAATGAAAAATTTGGCAGTATGGCCCAAAGTAACTCTTGCTGTATATACCATAGGGCACTCACAGACCCTGCACACTGTCTTAATCTAGCCCCTTCTGATTACTTTCACCTGCCCCACTTCCTTCCTACCCTCCCTAGAATGAATCCAACTCTCCCTGCTTTCTCCCCTAAACCCCCCTATAACCCCTTTTTTTTTTCTCCCCCCCCTCTCCCCCCTAACTGATAGCTAGACACAGTCATTATTTGGATCGATTGATATACTTGCTTTGCAACACAGTATGTTTATGCTTTGATGTTGGTAAGAACAACCATGCTTAGACTCTTATGTTTTATGAAAATGCTGCCTCAATTAGATAACTAGCAACATATTTGCCTTTTCGAAGCAGCCAACAGTTGGCCCCCATATCTGTTGAGATGGGGGTATAGCTGATAACCCATAGGCATTTGCTTTCAGCATTCAGTGTTCTCTTCTGTATCTTTATTATTATGCATGTCTGTTCTACATATTGTAATTTCCAACTAGTACCGTACTCTGTACTACCGATATTCAAATGTACGCTTTTGATGTTCTTATGTTTACTCATTTATTGAAATAATAAAAATTATTATAAAAAAAAAAAAAAAAAAAAATACAAACTTGCCTGTAAAATATAAATAAATCCTAAAATAGCTACAATGTAACCATTAGTTATATTGTAGCTATTTTAGGGTTTATTTTACAGGTTAGTATTTAGTTTTAAATAGGAATAATTTAGTTAATGATAGTAATATTTATTTTGATTTCTTTTCATTATATTTAAGTTAGGGGGTGTTAGGCTTAGGGTTAGACTTAGGTTTAGGGGTTAATAACTTTAATATAGTGGCGGTGACGTTGGGGGCGGCAGATTAGGGGTTAATAAGTGTAGGTAGGTGGCGGCGGCGACATTGGGGACGGCAGAGTAGAGGTTAATAAATATAATGTATGTTTTGGCGATGTTGAGGGCAGCAGTTTAGGGGTTCATAAGTATAATGTAGGTGGCGGCGTTGTCCAGAGCGGAAGATTAGGGGTTAATAATTATAATTTAGGTGGCGGCGATGTTGGGGGCGGCAGATTAGGGGTTAATAAGTGTAAGATTAGGGGTGTTTAGACTCAGGGTTCATGTTAGGGTGTTAGGTGTAGACATAATTTTTATTTCCCCATAGGAATCAATGGGGCTGCGTTAAGGAGTTTTACGCTGCTTTTCTGCAGGTGTTAGACTTTTTTTCAGCCGGCTCTCCCGTTGATTCCTATGGGGAAATCGTGCACGAGCACGTTACACCAGCTCACCGCTGACTTAAGCAACGCTGGTATTGGAGTGTGGTAAAGAGGAACATTTTGCTCAATGCTCACTTCTTGTCTTTTAACAACGGGTTTGTAAAAACCCGTAATACCAGCGCTGTATGTAAGTGAGCGGTGAGGGAAAACTGCTCGTTAGCACCGCACAGCCTCTAACGCAAAACTCCTAATCTGGGCCGTAGTTTTTTGTAAAGGCATAAATAAATATA
>NW_026512736.1:0-37183 GCF_027579735.1 Bombina bombina
TCTCATCAATTCCATGTCAGAAAATAATAAACTGCTACATACCTCTTTGCAGATTAATCTGCCCGCTGTCCCCTGATCTGAAGTTTACCTCTCCTCAGATGGCCGAGAAACAGCAATATGATCTTAACTACTCCGGCTAAAATCATAGAAAAAACTCAGGTAGATTCTTCTTCAAATTCTACCAGAGAATGAATAACACACTCCGGTGCTATTATAAAATAACAAACTTTTGATTGAAGGTAATAAACTAATTAAAATCACCACAGTCCTCTCACACATCCTATCTATTCGTTGGGTGCAAGAGAATGACTGGAGGTGACGTAGAGGGGAGGAGCTATATAGCAGCTCTGCTGGGTGAATCCTCTTGCACTTCCTGTAGGGGAGGAGATAATATCCCAGAAGTAATGATGACCCGTGGACTGACCACACTTAACAGGAGAAAACATAAGCCAGATTGAAGGACCAAGGCGCTGCTAGAGCATCTATCAATACCGCCTTGGTATCCCGGGACCTGGACCCGTAGAGAGGAAGTTTGGTGTTCTGACGGGACGCCATCAGATCCAACTCTGGAATGCCCCAAAGCTGAGTCAGCTGGGCAAATGCCTCCGGGTGGAGTTCCCACTCCCCCGGGTGAAAAGTCTGACTTAGAAAATCCGCCTCCCAGTTGTCTACTCCTGGGATGAGAATTGCTGAGAGATGGCAGGAGTGATCCTCCGCCCACCTGATTATTTTGGTTACTTCCGTCATCGCTAGGGAACTCTTTGTTCCCCCCTGATGATTGACGTAAGCTACAGTCGTGATGTTGTCTGACTGAAATCTGATGAATTTGGCCGCAGCTAGTTGAGGCCATGCCTGAAGAGCGTTGAATATTGCCCTCAGTTCCAGAATGTTTATCGGGAAAAGAGTTTCTTCCCGAGACCATAAGCCCTGAGCTTTCAGGGAGTCCCAGACCGCACCCCAGCCTAACAGACTGGCGTCGGTCGTTACAATGATCCACTCTGGTCTGCGGAAACATATTCCTTGAGACAGGTGATCCTGAGACAACCACCAGAGAAGAGAATCTCTGGTCTCCTGGTCCAACTGAATTTGAGGAGACAAATCTGCATCATCCCCATTACACTGTTTGAGCATGCATAGTTGCAGTGGTCTGAGGTGTATCCGAGCAAAAGGGACTATGTCCATTGCCGCTACCATTAGTACGATTGTCTCCATGCACTGAGCTACAGATGGCCGAGGAATGGAATGAAGAGCTCGGCAAGTAGTTTTAACTTTCTGACCTCCGTCAGAAATATTTTCATTTCTACCGAGTCTATCAGAGTTCCTAGGAATGGAACTCTTGTGAGGGGGGAGAGAGAATTTTTTTTTACGTTCACGTTCCACCCGTGAGACCTCAGAAAGGCCAATACGATCTCCGTGTGAGATTTGGTTCTTTGGAAAGTCGACGCCTGAATTAAGATGTCGTCTAAGTAAGGCGCCACTGCTATGCCCCGCGGTCTTAGAACCGCCAGGAGGGACCCTAGCACCTTTGTGAAAATTCTGGGAGCAGTGGCCAACCCGAAAGGAAGAGCCACAAACTGAAAATGCTTGTCCAGAAAGGTGAACCTGAGAAACTGGTGATGATCTTTGTGGATAGGAATGTGCAGATACGCATCCTTTAGATCCACGGTAGTCATATATTGACCCTCCTGGATCATTGGTAAGATTGTCCGAATGGTCTCCATCTTGAATGATGGGACTCTGAGGAATTTGTTTAGAATTTTGAGATCCAGGATTGGTCTGAAAGTTCCTTCTTTTTTGGGAACCACAAACAGGTTTGAGTAAAACCCTAGTCCTTGTTCTGCAATTGGAAATGGGTGGATCACTCCCACTGTAAGTAGATCTTCTACACAGCGTAAAAACGCCTCTTTCTTTGTCTGATCTGTAGACAGACGAGAAATGTGGAACCTTCCCCTTGGAGGAGAGTCCTTGAATTCTAGAAGGTATCCCTGGGCTACAATCTCTAATGCCCAAAGATCGTGTACATCTGTTGCCCAGGCCTGAGCGAAGAGAGAGAGTCTGCCCCTACTAGATCCGGTCCCGGATCGGGGGCTACCCCTTCATGCTGTCTTGGTGGCAGCTGCAGATTTTTGGTCTGTTTACCCTTATTCCAGCCCTGGTAAGGTTTCCAGGTTGCCTTGGGCTGTGAATCGTTACCCTCTTGCTTTGCAGCCAGAGAGGATGAAGCGGGGTCGTTCCTGAAATTGCGAAAGGAACGAAAATTAGCCTTGTTCTTAGTCTTAAAGGGCTTGTCCTGAGGGAGAGCATGGCCTTTTCCCCCGGTGATATCTGAAATAATTTCTTTCAATTCAGGCCAGAAGAGGGTCTTTCCTTTGAAAGGGATGTTCAAAAGCTTGGATTTAGACGACACATCGGCCGACCAGGACTTTAGCCATAGCGCCCTACGCCAAAATGGCGAACCCTGAATTTTTCGCCGCTAACTTAGCTATTTGGAAAGCGGCGTCAGTGATAAAAGAATTAGCCAGCTTTAGAGCCTTAATTCTATCCATAATTTCCTCATATGAGGTCTCCGTCTGTAGCGAGTCTTCCAGCGCCTCAAACCAGAAAGCAGCTGCAGTAGTTACAGGAATAAAGCAGGCAATAGGTTGGAGAAGAAAACCTTGTTGAACAAAAATTTTCTTAAGTAAACCCTCTAACTTTTTATCCATAGGGTCTTTAAAAGCACAACTGTCTTCAATTGGTATGGTTGTGCGTTTAGCAAGTGTAGAAATAGCCCCCTCCACCTTAGGGACCGTCTGCCACGAGTCCCGCACAGGGTCAGGTATGGGGAACATTTTCTTAAAAACAGGAGGGGGAGCAAAGGGAACACCTGGTCTATCCCACTCCCTAGTAACAATATCCGCAATCCTCTTAGGGACCGGAAACGTATCCGTGTAAACCGGGACCTCTAGGTACTTGTCCATTTTACACAATTTCTCTGGGATCACCAAAGGGTCACAGTCATCCAGAGTAACTAATACCTCCCTAAGTAAAACACGGAGATGTTCTAGTTTAAATTTAAAAGCCAATGTATCTGAATCTGTCTGGGGAGGAACCCTTCCTGAATCATAGACTTCTCCCTCAGACATCAAATCCCTCGCTCCCACTTCAGAGCGTTGTTAGGGTATATCTGATACGGCTACCAAAGCGTCAGAATGCTCATAATCTGTTCTTAAAACGGAGCTATCACGCTTTGCAGGTAACACGGGCAGTTTAGATAAGAAGGCTGTAAGAGAATTATCCATGACTGCCGCTAAGTCTTGTAATGTAAAAGTGTTAGACACACTAGAGGTACTAGGCGTCGCTTGCGCGGGCGTAACTGGTTGTGACACTTGGGGAGAGGCAGACGGGCTACCCTCGTTACCTTCAGTCTGAGAATCATCTTGGGCCACATTTTTAAGTGCAACAATATGATCTTTAAAGTGTATAGACATATCAGTACAAGTGGGACACATTCTGAGAGGGGGTTCCACCATGGCTTCTAAACACATTGAACAAGGATTTTCCTTAGTGTCAGACATGTTTAATAGACTAGTAATATATACAAGCAGGCTTGGAAATCACTTTAATCAAATAAAAAACACAATTTGAAAAACAAAAAACCTTACTGTGCCTTTAAGAAATAAAAAGAGCACACAATTTTACAAAACAGTGAAAAATGCAGCAATTCTGAAATTTTCACAGTATGTACCTAAAGCCTTAATAAGATTGCACCACAAGTTTCAAAACGATTAACCCCTTAATGCCCAAACCGGAGCAGCCTAAAGCCAACACCCGGTTAACAATAGTACAGCACCTTGCCACAGCCTTGCGGTGGCCCTACCTGCCCTTAGGGATCAGATTTGGGGGAATAAAGCTTCTATAAGGCCCTCAAACAGCAGCAGGACCCTCCATGTGAATCAGCATGAACTTCTCTGCAATTCTAACTGCGCATCTGAGGCGCGAAATTAGGCCCCTCCCACTCTACTCCGGAGTTGAGGCCTAGTAAATCACTCTTAAGTGACTAAAAAATAGCCATGTGGGTAATAACCCCAGAAAGAACCCCAAAAGGACTTTCAAAGTGTCTACAAACGATATTTTTCTTGAATAAACAATCGATTGCCCTGAATCAGTGTCAACCAGCATAATTAGGCCTGTTATGTAAGCATTCAATTCCATACTAAGTCTGTGAACATAGCTTACCCTCCCCTCATGGGGATATTGTCAGTCTCTTCTAGCATTATCTCAGTCTTGTCTAGAAATAAACGACTGAACATACCTCATTGCAGATTACCCTGCAAACCGTTCCCCCCAACTGAAGTTTTCTGGTACTCCTCAGTCCTGTGTGGGAACAGCAGTGGATTTTAGTTACAACATGCTAAAATCATTTTCCTCTCAGCAGAAATCTTCATCACTTTTCTGCTAGAGAGTAAATAGTACAAACCGGTACCATTTAAAATAAACTTTTGATTGAAGATAATAAAAACTACAATTCTAACACCACATTCACTTTACCCTCCCGTAGAGAGACCCTAGTGCTTAGAGCCGGCAAAGAGAATAACTGGGGGGTGGAGCTAGAGGGGGAGCTATATGGACAGCTTTGCTGTGTGCTCTCTTTGCCACTTCCTGTAGAGAATGAGAATATCCCACAAGTAAAGGATGAATCCGTGGACTGGATACACCTTGCAAGAGAAATTAGGTTACTTCTGTGCCTTCCACTGTGATTATTGGAGCTTATTGTATTTTTCTGCTCTTCTTATTGAGAAATTATTTTCACTTTATTAGGTGATATTTAATCTCATTCTTAATATCCCCTAATAATTATATATACACTCATTATTATCACCGCTTGGCGCCTCTGACTGGTACCTGTTTGGCTCTAGTTGCCATCTGTGTACTGTTTGTCTTTAAGAAACAACAGGGCGGACCGTGGACTCACAGTGTCAAGAAAGAAAGAAATTTATAAGGTAAGCATACATTTTGTTTTCTTTCTAATGACACGGTGAGTCCACGGATCAGCTAATTACTATTGGGAATCAATACCCAAGCTAGAGGACACAGATGATAGGGAGGGACAAGACAGGGAACCTAAACGGAAGGCACCACTGCTTGAAGAACCTTTCTCCCAAAAGAAGCCTGAGCCGAGGCAAAAGTATCAAATTTACAGAATTTAGAAAAAGAGTGCAGAGAGGACCAAGTTGCAGCCTTGCAAATCTGTTCCCCAGAAGCTTCATTTTTGAATGCCCAAGAAGAGGAAACAGCCCTCGTAGAATGAGCCGTAACTCTCTCAGGAGGCTGCTGTCCAGCAGTTTCATAGGCCAAGCGAATGATACTCTTCAGCCACAAAGAAAGAAGTAGCCGTAGCTTACTGTCCCTTACGTTTTCCAGAGAAAACCACAAACAGAGCAGAAGACTGATGAAAATCCATAGCCGTCTGCAAATAGAATTTCAATGCATGCACCACGTCCAGATTGTGCAGCAGGCGTTCCTTCTGAGAAGGGGGGTTAGGACACAAGGAACGAACAACAATCTCCTGATTAATGTTCCGATCTGAAACCACTTTAAGAAGAAACCCTAACTTAGTATGCAAAACATAATTTATGCTTACCTGATAAATTCCTTTCTCCTGTAGTGTAGTCAGTCCACGGGTCATCCATTACTTATGGGATTATATCTCCTCCCTAACAGGAAGTGCAAGAGGATCACCCAAGCAGAGCTGCTATATAGCTCCTCCCCTCTACGTCATACCCAGTCATTCGACCGAAACCAAACGAGAAAGGAGAAACTATATGGTGCAGTGGTGACTGGAGTTTAATTTAAAATTTAGACCTGCCGTAAAAACAGGGCGGGCCGTGGACTGACTACACTACAGGAGAAAGGAATTTATCAGGTAAGCATAAATTATGTTTTCTCCTGTTAAGTGTAGTCAGTCCACGGGTCATCCATTACTTATGGGATACCAATACCAAAGCTAAAAGTACACGGATGACGGGAGGGACAGGCAGGATCTTTACACGGAAGGAACCACTGCCTGTAGAACCTTTCTCCCAAAAACAGCCTCCGAAGAAGCAAAAGTGTCAAATTTGTAAAATTTCGAAAAAGTGTGAAGTGAAGACCAAGTTGCAGCCTTGCAAATCTGTTCAACAGAGGCCTCATTTTTAAAGGCCCAAGTGGAAGCCACAGCTCTAGTAGAATGAGCTGTAATTCTTTCAGGAGGCTGCTGTCCAGCAGTCTCATAGGCTAAACGTATTATGCTACGAAGCCAGAAAGAGAGAGAGGTAGCCGAAGCTTTTTGACCTCTCCTCTGTCCAGAATAAACGACAAACAGGGAAGAAGTTTGGCGAAAATCTTTAGTTGCCTGCAAATAAAATTTCAGGGCACGGACGACGTCCAGATTGTGCAGAAGTCGTTCCTTCTTTGAAGAAGGGTTAGGGCACAATGATGGAACAACAATCTCTTGATTGATATTCCTGTTAGTGACTACCTTAGGTAAGAACCCAGGTTTAGTACGCAGAACTACCTTGTCTGAATGAAAAATCAGATAAGGAGAATCACAATGTAAGGCCGATAGCTCAGAGACTCTTCGAGCCAAGGAAATAGCCATTAATAACAGAACTTTCCAAGATAACAGCTTGATATCAATGGAATGAAGGGGTTCAAACAGAACACCCTGCAGAACGTTAAGAACTAAGTTTAAGCTCCACGGCGGAGCAACAGTCTTAAACACAGGCTTAATCCTGGCCAAAGCCTGACAAAAAGCCTGAACGTCTGGAACTTCTGACAGACGTTTGTGTAAAAGGATAGACAGAGCTGAGATCTGTCCCTTTAAGAACTAGCAGATAAACCCTTTTCTAAACCTTCTTGTAGAAAAGACAATATCCTAGGAATCCTAACCTTACTCCATGAGTAACTCTTGGATTCGCACCAATGTAAGTATTTACGCCATATTTTATGGTAAATTTTCCTGGTAACAGGTTTCCTAGCCTGTATTAAGGTATCAATCACTGACTCCGAGAATCCCCGCTTTGATAGAATCAAGCGTTCAATCTCCATGCAGTCAGCCTCAGAGAAATTAGATTTGGATGTTTGAAAGGACCCTGAATCAGAAGGTCCTGTCTCAGAGGTAGAGACCAAGGTGGACAGGACGACATGTCCACTAGATCTGCATACCAGGTCCTGCGTGGCCACGCAGGCGCTATTAGAATTATCGATGCTCACTCCTGTTTGATCCTGGCAATCAATCGAGGAAGCATCGGGAAGGGTGGAAACACATAAGCCATGTTGAAAACCCAAGGTGCTGTCAGAGCATCTATCAGTACCGCTCCCGGGTCCCTGGACCTGGATCCGTAACAAGGGAGCTTGGCGTTCTTGCGAGACGCCATGAGATCCAGATCTGGTTTGCCCCAATGCTGAAGCAGTTGGGCAACTACCTCCGGATGAAGTTCCCACTCCCCCGGATGAAAAGTCTGGCGACTTAGGAAATCCGCCTCCCAGTTCTCCACGCCTGGGATGTGGATCGCTGACAGGTGGCAAGAGTGAGACTCTGCCCAGCGAATTATCTTTGAGACTTCCATCATCGCTAGGGAACTCCTTGTCCCTCCCTGATGGTTGATGTAAGCCACAGTCGTGATGTTGTCCGACTGAAACCTGATGAACCTCAGGGTTGCTAACTGAGGCCAAGCCAGAAGGGCATTGAAAACTGCTCTTAATTCCAGAATGTTTATTGGAAGGAGTCTCTCCTCCTGAGTCCATGATCCCTGAGCCTTCAGGGAATTCCAGACAGCGCCCCAACCTAGCAGGCTGGCGTCTGTTGTTACAATCGTCCAGTCTGGCCTGCTGAAGGGCATCCCCCTGGACAGATGTGGCTGAGAAAGCCACCATAGAAGAGAATCTCTGGTCTCTTGATCCAGATTTAGCATAGGGGACAAATCTGAGTAATCCCCATTCCACTGACTTAGCATGCACAATTGCAGTGGTCTGAGATGCAGGCGTGCAAAAGGTACTATGTCCATTGCCGCTACCATTAAGCCGATTACCTCCATGCATTGAGCCACTGACGGGTGTTGAATGGAATGAAGGACACGGCAAGCTTTTAGAAGTTTTGTTAACCTGTCCTCTGTCAGGTAAATTTTCATTTCTACAGAATCTATAAGAGTCCCCAAGAAGGGAACTCTTGTGAGTGGCAATAGAGAACTCTTTTCTACGTTCACCTTTCACCCATGCGACCTTAGAAATGCCAGAACTAACTCTGTATGAGACTTGGCAGTTTGGAAACTTGACGCTTGTATCAGAATGTCGTCTAGGTACGGAGCTACCGATATTCCTCGCGGTCTTAGTACCGCCAGAAGAGAGCCCAGAACCTTTGTAAAGATTCTTGGAGCCGTAGCTAACCCGAAGGGAAGAGCTACAAACTGGTAATGCCTGTTTAGGAAGGCAAACCTTAGATACCGATAATGATCCTTGTGAATCGGTATGTGAAGGTAGGCATCCTTTAAATCCACTGTGGTCATGTACTGACCCTTCTGGATCATAGGTAAGATTATCCGAATAGTTTCCATTTTGAACGATGGAACTCTTAGGAATTTGTTTAGGATCTTTAAGTCCAAGATTGGTCTGAAGGTTCCCTCTTTTTTGGGAACCACAAACAGATTTGAGTAAAACCCTTGTCCGTGTTCCGACCGCGGAACTGGGTGGATCACTCCCATTAGTAAAAGGTCTTGTACACAGCGTAGAAACGCCTCTTTCTTTATCTGGTTTGCTGTCAACCTTGAAAGATGAAATCTCCCTTTTGGAGGAGAAGCTTTGAAGTCCAGAAGATATCCCTGAGATATGATCTCTAACGCCCAGGGACCAAGCCTGGGCGAAGAGAGAAAGTCTGCCCCCCACTAGATCCGTTTCCGGATCGGGGGCCCTCACTTCATGCTGTCTTAGGGGCAGCAGCAGGCTTTCTGGCCTGCTTGCCCTTGTTCCAGGACTGGTTAGGTTTCCAGCCCTGTCTGTAGCGAGCAACAGTTCCTTCCTGTTTTGGAGCGGAGGAAGTTGATGCTGCTCCTGCCTTGAAGTTACGAAAGGCACGAAAATTAGACTGTTTAGCCCTTGGTTTGGCCCTGTCTTGAGACAGGGCATGGCCCTTACCTCCAGTAATGTCAGCGATAATTTCTTTCAAACCGGGCCCGAATAATGTCTGCCCTTTGAAAGGTATGTTAAGCAATTTAGATTTAGAAGTCACATCGGCTGACCAGGATTTAAGCCACAGCGCTCTACGCGCTTGAATGGCGAATCCGGAGTTCTTAGCCGTAAGCTTAGTTAAGTGTACTACGGCATCAGAAATAAATGAATTAGCTAGCTTAAGGACTTTAAACTTGTCTATAATCTCATCCAATGGAGCTGAGCTAATGGTCTCTTCCAGAGACTCAAACCAGAATGCCGCCGCAGCCGTGACAGGCGCAATGCATGCAAGGGGTTGTAATATAAAACCTTGTTGAACAAACATTTTCTTAAGGTAACCCTCTAACTTTTTATCCATTGGATCTGAAAAGGCACAGCTATCCTCCACCGGGATAGTGGTGCGCTTAGCCAGAGTAGAAACTGCTCCCTCCACCTTAGGGACCGTCTGCCATAAGTCCCGTGTGGTGGCGTCTATTGGAAACATTTTTCAAAATATAGGAGGGGGTGAAAAAGGCACACCGGGTCTTTCCCACTCCTTGTTAATAATTTCTGTAAGCCTCTTAGGTATAGGAAAAACATCAGTACACACCGGTACCGCATAGTATCTATCCAGCCTACATAATTTCTCTGGAATTGCAACCGTGTTACAATCATTCAGAGCCGCTAAAACCTCCCCTAGTAATACACGGAGGTTCTCAAGCTTAAATTTAAAATTTGAAATGTCTGAGTCCAGTTTACTTGGATCAGATCCGTCACCCACAGAATGAAGCTCTCCGTCCTCATGTTCTGCAAATTGTGACGCAGTATCAGACATGGCTCTATTATTATCAGCGCACTCTGTTCTTACCCCAGAGTGATCGTGTTTACCCCTAAATTCTGGCAATTTAGATAGTACTTCAGTCATAACATTAGCCATGTCTTGCAAAGTGATTTGTAAGGGCCGCCCTGATGTACTTGGCGGCACAATATCACGCACCTCCTGAGCGGGAGGCGAAGGTACTGACACGTGAGGAGAGTTAGTCGGCATAACTTCCCCCTCGTTGTCTGGTGAAATTTTCTTTACATGTACAGATTGGCTTTTATTTAAAGTAGCATCAATGCAATTAGTACACAAATTTCTATTGGGCTCCACATTGGTCTTTAAACATATTGCACAAAGAGATTCATCTGTGTCAGACATGTTTAAACAAACTAGCAATGAGACTAGCAAGCTTGGAAAATACTTTTCAAATAAATTTACAAGCAATATAAAAAACGTTACTGTGCCTTTAAGAAGCACAAAAAAAACTGTCACAGTTGAAATAATGAACCAAATTAGTTATAGCAACCAAATTTTCACAGTAAATGCATTAAGTTAGCAAAGGATTGCACCCACCAGCAAATGGATGATTAACCCCTTAGTATCCAAAAACGGATAACAATTTAATATAAGCGTTTTTATCACAGTCAAAACACACTCTCACAGGTCTGCTGTGAGTGATTACCTCCCTCAAAACTAGTTTTGGAGACCCCTGGGCTCTGTAGAGACGTCCTGGATCATGGAAAAAGAAATAGGAAGACTGTGACTGAATTTTTACTGCGCAATAAGGCGCTAAAATAGGCCCCTCCCACTCATAATACAACAGTGGGGAAGCTCAGTAAACTGATTTTATTCATAAACAAACGACAGCCATGTGGTAAAAATCATGCCCATAAAGTCTTATCACCAAGTACCTCAGAAAAAAACGATTAACATGCCAGTAAACGTTTTAAAAATAAAATTATGAAATGTTATTAATAAGCCTGCTGCTAGTCGCTTTCACTGCAGTGGAGGCTCAAATATAACTTAAATGTATACAGTATTTTCTTAGTGAAGTTCCATTCCCTAGAAATACCTCAGTGTAAACATACATACATATCAGCCTGATACCAGTCGCTACTACTGCATTTAAGGCTGCACTTACATTACATCGGTATTAGCAGTATTTTCTCAGTCAATTCCATTCCTCAGAAAATAATATACTGCAACATACCTCCTTGCAGGTGAACCCTGCCTGCTGTCCCCTGTTCTGAAGTTACCTCACTCCTCAGAATGGCCGAGAACAGCAAATGGATCTTAGTTACGACCGCTAAGATCATACACAAACTCAGGTAGATTCTTCTTCTAATGCTGCCTGAGAAAAAACAACACACTCCGGTGCTGTTTAAAATAACAAACTTTTGATTGAAGAAATAAAAACTAATTTTAATAACCACAGTCCTCTCACACGTCCTATCTATTAGTTAGGTGCAAGAGAATGACTGGGTATGACGTAGAGGGGAGGAGCTATATAGCAGCTCTGCTTGGGTGATCCTCTTGCACTTCCTGTTAGGGAGGAGATATAATCCCATAAGTAATGGATGACCCGTGGACTGACTACACTTAACAGGAGAAATAAGGCAAGGAGGCATACTGTAATGCAGAGAGCTCTGAAATTCTACGAGCAGAAGAAATAGCAACAAGAAAACAAAACCTTCCAAGATAACTTAATATCTAAGGAATGCATAGGCTCAAACAGAGCCTGTTCAAGAACTTTAAGAACTAGATTAAGACTCCAAGGAGGAGTAACTGGCTTAAACACAGGCCTGATTCTGGCCAGGGCCTGACAGAACGACTGCACGCCTGGTACATCCGCCAGACGTTTATGTAATAAAATAGACAAGGCAGATATTTGACCCTTTAGGGAACTTGCCGATAAACCCTTCTCCAAGCCCTCTTGGAGAAAAGACAAAATTCTAGGAATTTGAACTCTACTCCAAGAGTAGCCTTTGGATTCACACAAATGCAGATATTTACGCCATATCTTATGGTAAATCTTTCTAGTCACAGACTTACGAGCCTGAATCATGGTCTCAATGACCGACTCTGAAAATCCACGCTTAGATAAAATTAAGCGTTCAATCTCCAAGCAGTCAGCTTCAGAGAAACTAGATTTGGATAAAGGAAGGGCCCTTGACATAGAAGGTCCTTTCTCAATGGAAGTCTCCAAGGTGGACGAGATGACATCTCCACCAGGTCTGCATACCAGATCCTGCGAGGCCACGCCGGTGCTATGAGATCACCGACACCCTCTCCTGTTTGATTTGAGCAATGACTCGAGGGAGGAGAGCGAACGGAGGAAATAGATATGCAAGACTGAAATTCCAAGGTACCGCCAGAGTGTATCATTACCACCTGAGGATCCCTTGACCTCGACCCGTACCTCGGAAGCTTGGTAATCTGCTGAGATGCCATGAGATCCAGCTCTGGGTATTCCCATTTGAGAATTAAGCTGGAAAACACTTCCTGATGGAGTTCCCACTCCCCCGGGTGAAAGGTCTGTCCTCCCAGTTGTCCACTCCTGGGATGTGGATCGCCGACAGGTAGCAGATGTGGGACTCCGCCCACTGAATTATCTTGGCTACCTCTGCCATGGCCAAGGAACTCTGAGTTCCCCCTTGATGGTTGATGTAAGCCACTGAAATTATGTTGTCCGACTAGAACATGATAAACCAGGCCAAGGCTGAGGCCAGGCCAGAAGAGCATTGAAGATTGCCCTCAGCTCCAGAATGTTCATGGGTAAAACAGACTGACTGAGTCCATGTCCCCTGAGCCTTTAGAGAGCCCCAGACTGCTCCCCATTCCAGTAGGCTGGCGTCCGTTGTCACAATCACCCAGGTGGGTCTGTGAAAGCAGGTTCCCTGGGAGAGATGTTCCTGAGACAACCACAGAAGAAGAGAATCCCTCGTCTCCTGCTCAAGATCTATCCGTGGAGACAGATCTGCATAATCTCTGTTCCACTGCCTGAGCATGCATAACTGCAGAGGTCTGAGGTGGAAACGGGCAAACAGGATGATGTCCATGGCTGCTACCATCAGACCGATTACCTCCATACATTGAGCCACACCCATAACAAGAGGACTGAAGCGCTAGACAAGAATCGAAAATTTTTGATAACATTTCCGTGTGGGATCTTGCTTGTTGAAAGGATGGCGCCTGAACCAGAATGTCGTCCAGATAAGGCACCATTGTCATGAATTGACCCTCTTGAACCAAGGGAAGAATTGAATGAATAGTTTCCATCTTGAAGGACGGCACTGAGGAATTTGTTTAGACTTTTGAGATCTAAAATTGGTCTGAAGGTTCACTCTTTTTGGGAACCACGAACAGATTGGAGTAGAACCCCAGACCCCGTTCCTGCATTGGGACAGAAACTATCACTCCCAGGTTGGAAATGTCTCAAACACAGTGTAAGAACACCTTTTTTTTATCTGATCTAATCTTGAAAGCAAAAACCTGCCCCTGGGAGGAAAGGTCTTGAACTCTAGTTTGTATCCCTGGGACACGATGTCCACCGCCCAGGGATCCTGAACATCCTGAACCCAAGCCTGAGCGAAGAAGGAAAGCCTGCCCCACAAGATCCGGTCCCGGATCAGGGGCAGGCCCTTCATGCTGCTTGAGTCAATAGCGGGCTTCTTGGATTGTTTACCCTTGTTCCAAGACTGGTTGGGCCTCCAGGAAGGCTTGGACTGTTCCTGCTTGGAAGGAGGAGAGGAAGGCTTACCCTTGAAGTTTCGAAAGGAACGAAAATTGCTCTGACATCCCTTCTGCTTATTCCTCTTATCCTGAGGGAGGAAATGGCCCTTTCCTCCCGTAATGTCGGTAATTATTTCCACCAATACCGGTCCAAACAAGGTCTTACCCTTGTAAGGGATTGCCAAAAGCTTAGACGACACAACCGCAGACCAAGATTTTAACCATAAAGCTCTGCGGGCCAGTACAGCAAACCCAGAAATTTTTGCTCCCAGTTTAATGACCAACTTAAGGGCCTTTATCCTATCCTGGATCTCTTCAAGGGGAGTATCTGTCCGAATAGAATCGGACAACGCATCAAACCAGTATGCTGCCGCACTAGTGACGGTAGCAACACACACCGCAGGTTGCATTTGTAGCCCCTGGTGCACATACATTTTCTTGAGTAAGCCCTCTAATTTCTTGTCCATAGGGTCTTTAAAAGAAAAACTATCCTCTATGGGAATAGTAGTGCTCTTAGCTAGAGTGGAAAATGCCCCTTCCACCTTGGGTACCGTCTGCCAAGACTCCTTTATAGAGTCTGCTATAGGAAACATCTTCTTAAATATAGGGGATGGAGAAAACATAATTTATGCTTACCTGATAAATTTATTTCTCTTGTAGTGTATTCAGTCCACGGGTCATCCATTACTTATGGGATTATATCTCCTTCCCAACAGGAAGTTGTAAGAGGATCACCCAAGCAGAGCTGCCACACAGCTCCTCCCCTCACATGTCATATCCAGTCATTCGACCGAAACAAGACAAGAAAGGAGAAACCATAGGGTACAGTGGTGACTGGAGTTTGAATTTAAAATTTAGATCTGCCTTAAAAGACAGGGCGGGCCGTGGACTGAATACACTACAAGAGAAATAAATTTATCAGGTAAGCATAAATTATGTTTTCTCTTGTTAAGTGTATTCAGTCCACGGGTCATCCATTACTTATGGGATACCAATACCAAAGCTAAAGTACACGGATGATGGGAGGGACAAGGCAGGAACTTTAAACGGAAGGAACCACTGCCTGTAGAACCTTTCTCCCAAAAACAGCCTCCGAAGAAGCAAAAGTGTCAAATTTGTAAAAAAGTCACAGCCTTGCAAATCTGTTCAACAGAGGCCTCATTCTTAAAGGCCCAGGTGGAAGCCACAGCTCTAGTGGAATGAGCTGTAATTCTTTCAGGAGGCTGCTGTCCAGCAGTCTCATAGGCTAAACGTATTATGCTACGAAGCCAAAAGGAGAGAGAGGTAGTCGAAGCTTTTTGACCTCTCCTCTGACCAGACTAAACGACAAACAGGGAAGAAGTTTGACGAAAATCTTTAGTTGCCTGCAAATAGAACTTCAGAGCACGGACTACGTCCAGATTGTGCAAAAGTCGTTCCTTCTTTGAAGAAGGGTTAGGACACAATGATGGAACAACAATCTCTTGATTGATATTCCTGTTAGAAACTACCTTAGGTAAGAACCCAGGTTTAGTACGCAGAACTACCTTGTCTGAATGGAAAATCAGATAAGGAGAATCACAATGTAAGGCAGATAACTCAGAGACTCTTCGAGCCGAGGAAATAGCCATCAAAAACAGAACTTTCCAAGAAAACAGCTTAATATCAATGGAATGAAGGGGTTCAAACGGAACACCTTGAAGAACTTTAAGAACTAAGTTTAAGCTCCACGGCGGAGCAACAGTCTTAAACACAGGCTTAATCCTAGCTAAAGCCTGACAAAAAGCCTGAACGTCTGGAACCCCCCCCATTCGTCTGATACATCCTGAAACCACTATACTCACACTATTTTAGCCCTAGTGACGATAGCCCACAGTTATATTATGTAATTAACTTTATAACTTATCAAAACAGAAGGCCGTTACCGTAGGCTACAAACATGACGTGATAAACTATGACTGTGATCTGAAGGTAGCAAATATAAGTACTTATATAATGCCAATGGTTGACGATTCATTTATTGTGAATAACTTCATATGTTTCAAAAATACCCATATAGATTCAAAATGTTATTAAGGATAAAATCTGTTCTTTCACCTCCGGAACATAAGGGGTTAAATGTAAATTTCTCTGGGCGTATTGTTGTTTTTAATGACATGTCCTTTTAACCAATGGTGTTGTTTCCAATTTTGTATATAAAGCACACCTGTGGCTGGCATAGTATGCTATGATTACGGCTTTGCCGAAACGCGTAAGCCTGCCAGAGGTATCCCATCTCTATCCTTTTGATTGACTATATGTCCTGTTTTTAAATAACCAAAATAAAGGTTATGTTTTATTTACGCTAGCGCTCTATGTCTTTCTTTTATGGTGGATTTCCTTGCCCTGAGAGCGCTAGTGTCCCTGCATTGCATGCTGCAAATTATCCCCAGAGCATACAATAATTTTACTACGCTGAACGCTGAGCACTAAACGCTGAAAAACCAGTGGAGCCCCAGTATTGGTCCGTACAAAGAGGCGCAACAAAAGGCAGCCTGAGGATTGGAGGATTCCGAGTGGGGGCGTTTTAAGTGATGGCGCACGTGGTACCTGTCTAAGCTATCCGGTTGGAGGATCATCTGTTGTAACTTGGACACGCCCCCTGGTGGGCGCGGAAACACAGTGCCTCTGGAAAAGTGCCGGGTAGCGGTGGACGAGATACGGAGATACAGATCAAGGTGGAGGTGTATATAATACCGGCTCTACTTACAAGGATCCTGCTGAAATTTAGAAGCTCCCCGGGTGGAAGTCAGCAGAGGTGAGACTGTATCTTTTGATTATCTCTACTGCATACAGATTAAGATGTACACTTGCTCTGGGTACACCGTAACTCTAGTTGCTGCGGTGTATGAGTGAAAAGAGTTTCTTTGCATCATCTACCTTGTTTATGTAACTGACCTTCTCATTTTGCTTTTGGTATTGTGCGTCTGGAACTTCTGCCAGACGTTTGTGTAAAAGAATAGACAGAGAAGAAATCTGCCCCTTTAACGAACTAGCAGATAAACCCTTTTCTAAACCCTCTTGTAGAAAAGACAATATCCTAGGAATCCTGACCTTACTCCATGAGTAACTCTTGGATTCACACCAATATAAATATTTACGCCATATCTTATGGTAAATTTTTCTGGTAACAGGATTCCGAGCCTGTATTAAGGTATCAATAACCGACTCCGAGAAGCCGCGCTTTGATAGAATGCAGTCAGCCTCAGAGAAATTAGATTTGGATGGTTGAAAGGACCCTGAATTAAAAGGTCCTGCGTCAGAGGCAGAGACCATGGTGGACAGGACGACATGTCCACTAGGTCTGCATACCAGGTCCTGCGTGGCCACGCAGGCGCTATCAGAATCACCGATGCTCTCTCCTGTTTGATCTTGGCAATCAGTCGAGGAAGCATCGGAAATGGTGGAAACACATAAGCCATGTTGAAGACCCAAGGGGCTGTCAGAGCATCTATCAGCACCGCTCCCGGGTCCCTGGACATGGATCCGTAACAAGGAAGCTTGGCGTTCTGGCGAGACGCCATGAGATCCAGATCTGGTTTGCCCCAACGATGAATCAGTTGAGCGAAGACCTCCGGATGAAGTTCCCACTCCCCCGGATGAAAAGTCTGGCGACTTAGAAAATCCGCCTCCCAGTTCTCCACGCCTGGGATGTAGATCGCTGACAGATGGCAAGAGTGAGACTCTGCCCAGCGAATTATCTTTGAGACTTCCAACATTGCTAGGGAACTCCTGGTTCCCCCTTGATGGTTGATGTAAGCCACATTCGTGATGTTGTCCGACTGAAATCTGATGAACCTCAGTGTTGCTAACTGAGGCCAAGCTAGAAGAGCATTGAGTATTGCTCTCAACTCCAGAATATTTATTGGGAGGAGTTTCTCCTCCTGAGTCCATAATCCCTGAGCCTTCAGGGAGTTCCAGACTGCACCCCAACCTAGAAGCCTGGCATCTGTTGTTACAATTGTCCAATCTTGCCTGCGAAAGGTCATACCCTTGGACAGATGGACCCGAGAAAACCACCAGAGAAGAGAATCTCTGGTCTCTTGGTCCAGACTTAGCAGAGGGGACAAATCTGAATAATCCCCATTCCACTGACCTAGCATGCATAATTGCAGCGGTCTGAGATGCAGGCGCGCAAATGGCACTATGTCCATTGCCGCTACCATTAAGCCGATTACTTCCATGCACTGAGCCACTGACGGGCGTGGAATGGAATGAAGGACACGGCAAGCATTTAGAAGCTTTGATAACCTGGACTCCGTCAGGTAAATTTTCATCTCTACAGAATCTCTAAGAGTCCCTAGAAAGGAGACTCTTGTGAGTGGTGATAGAGAACTCTTTTCCACGTTCACCTTCCACCCATGCAACCTCAGAAATGCCAGAACTATCTCTGTATGAGACTTGGCCATTTGAAAGCTTGACGCCTGTATCAGGATGTCGTCTAGATACGGAGCCACCGCTATGCCTCATGGTCTTAGAACCGCCAGAAGTGAGCCCAGAACCTTTGTAAAGATTCTCGGGCCGTAGCCAACCCGAAGGGAAGAGCTACAAACTGGTAATGCCTGTCTAGAAAGGCAAATCTTAGGTACCGATAATGATCTTTGTGAATCGGTATATGAAGGTAGGCATCCTTTAAGTCTACCGTAGTCATGTATTGACCCTCTTGGATCATGGGTAGGATGGTTCGAATAGTTTCCATTTTGAATGATGGAACTCTTAGGAATTTGTTTAAGATTTTTAGGTCCAAGATTGGTCTGAAGGTTCCCTCTTTCTTGGGAACCACAAACAGATTTGAGTAAAACCCTTGCCCTTGTTCCGTCCGCGGAACTGGGTGGATCACCCCCATTACTAAGAGGTCTTGCACAAAGTGTAGAAATGCCTCTCTTTATTTGGTTTGCTGATAACCTTGAAAGATGAACTCTCCCTTGTGGAGGAGATGCTTTGAAGTCCAGAAGATATCCCTGAGATATGATCTCTAACGCCCAGGGATCCTGGACATCTCTTGCCCAAGCCTGGGCGAAGAGAGATAGTCTGCCCCCCACTAGATCCGTTTCCGGATAGGGGTGCCCTCTCTTCATGCTGTCTTAGGGGCAGAAGTAGGCTTTCTGGCCTGCTTGCCCTTGTTCCAGGGCTGGTTAGTTTTCCAGCCCTGTCTGTAACGAGCAACAGGTCCTTCCTGTTTTGGAGCGGAGGAAGTTGATGCTGCTCCTGCCTTGAAGTTACAAAAGGCACGAAAATTAGACTGTTTGGCCTTTGATTTGGCCCTGTCCTGAGGAAGAGTATGACCCTTACCCCCAGTAATGTCAGCAATAATTTCTTTCAAGCCGGGCCCGAATAAGGTCTGCCCTTTGAAAGGAATATTAAGCAATTTAGATTTAGAAGTCACGTCAGCTGACCAGGATTTAAGCCATAGCGCTCTGCGCGCCTGGATGGCGAATCCGGAGTTCTTAGCCGTTAGATTGGTTAAATGTACAACGGCATCAGAAACAAATGCATTAGCTAGCTTAAGTGCTTTAAGCTTGGCCATAATCTCATCCAATGGAGCTGTACGAATGGCCTCTTCCAGAGACTCAAACCAGAATGCCGCAGCAGCAGTGACAGGCGCAATGGATACAAGGGGCTGTAAGATAAAACCTTGTTGAATAAACATTTTCTTAAGGTAACCTAATTTTTTATCCATTGGATCCGAAAAAGCACAACTATCCTCCACCGGGATAGTGGTACGTTTAGCTAAAGTAGAAACTGCTCCCTCCACCTTAGGGACCGTCTGCCATAAGTCTCGTGTGGTGGCGTCTATTGGGAACATTTTTCTAAATATCGGAGGTGGGGAAAAGGGCACACCGGGTCTATCCCACTCCTTGCTAATAATTTCTGTAAGTCTTTTAGGTATAGGAAAAACGTCAGTACACACCGGTACCGCAAAGTATCTATCCAACCTACATACTTTCTCTGGAATTGCAACCGTGCTACAATCATTCAGAGCCGCTAATACCTCCCCTAGCAATACGCAGAGGTTTTCAAGCTTAAATTTAAAATTAGAAATCTCTGAATCCGGTCTCCCTGGATCAGATCCGTCACCCACAGAATGAAGCTCTCCGTCCTCATGTTCTGCAAATTGTGACGCAGTATCAGACATGGCTCTCACATCATCAGCGCGCTCTGTCCTTAACCCAGAGCTATCGCGCTTGCCTCTTAATTCAGGTAATTTAGATAATACCTCTGTCATAACAGCAGCCATGTCTTGCAAAGTGATTTGTATGGGCCTCTCTGATGTACTTGGCGCCACAATATCACGCGCCTCCTGAGCGGGAGGCGAAGGTACTGACACGTGAGGAGAGTTAGTCGGCATAACTTCCCCCTCGTTGTCTGGTGATAATTTCTTTACAGATATAGATTGACTTTTATTCAAAGTGACATCAATACATTCAGTACACATATTTCTGTGGGGCTCCACATTGGCATTTAAACATAGTGAACAAAGAGATTCATCTGTGTCAGACATGTTTAAACAGACTCGCAATGAGACTAGCAAGCTTGGAAAATCCTTTCAAAAAAGTTTACAAGCAATATAAAAAACGCTACTGCGCCTTTAGGAAGCACAAAAAAACGTCACAGTTGAAATAACAATGAACCAAATCAGTTATAGCAACCAAATTTTCACAGTCAATGTATTAAGTTAGCAAAGTATTGCACCCACTAGCCAATGGATGATTAACCCCTTAATACCCAAAAACGGATAATCAATTTAACAATTAACGTTTTTATCACAGTCAAACACACTGTCACAGGTCTGCTGTGACTGATTACCTCCCTCAAAATGACTTTTGAAGACGCCTGAGCTCTCTAGAGACGTCCTGGATCAAGGAGGAAGAAGCAGGAAGACTGAAACTGAATTTTTACTGCGCAAAAAAGCGCTAAAAATAGGCTCCTCCCACTCCTATTACAACAGTGAGAAACCTCAGTTAACCGTTTCTATATAGAAATAAACAACAGCCATATAGAAAATCATGCCCCAAAAGATTTATCACCAAAGTACCTCACAAAAAACAAATAACATGCCAGTCAACGTTTTAAACATACACTTTAAAAGTTAGGTAGTGTTATTAATAAGCCTGCTACCAGTCGCTTCTACTGCAGTTAAGGCTCATATATTACTTCAGTATTAACAGTATTTTCTTAGTCAAATTCCATTCCTTAGAAAATTACTTATTGTACATACATTCATCAGCCTGATACCAGTCGCTGCTGCATTTAAGGCTGTACTTACATTACATCGGTATCAGCAGTATTTTCCTAGTCAATTCCATTCCTTAGAAAAATAATTTACTGCACATACCTTGTTTGCAGGATTCCCCGCATGCTATTCCCTTTCTGAAAGTTACCCCACTCCTCAGAATGTGCGAGAACAGCCAGTGGATCTTAGTTACTTCTGCTAAGATCATAGAAAAACACAGGCAGATTCTTCTTCTAAATGCTGCCTGAGAACAAACAGCACACTCCGGTGCCATTTAAAATAACAAACTTTTGATTGAAGAAATAAACTAAGTATAAAAAACACCAGAGACCTCTCACAACGACCTATCTAGTTGAGTTGCAAGAGAATGACTGGATATGACATGTGAGGGGAGGAGCTGTGTGGCAGCTCTGCTTGGGTGATCCTCTTGCAACTTCCTGTTGGGAAGGAGATATAATCCCTTAAGTAATGGATGACCCGTGGACTGAATACACTTAACAAGAGAAAAAGGGATACCTGGTCTCTCCCATTCCTTAGCAATAATTTCTGTAGCTCTATCTGGTACAGGAAAAACCTCCACCATGGAAGGTACATCAAAATATTTGTTTAGTTTACTAGACTTCTTAGGATTGACTACGACAGTAGTGTCAGTCGTCCAGGGTAGCTAAAACCTCCTTAAGTAACAAACTGAGGTGTTCAAGCTTAAATCTGAAGGATACAACTTCAGTATCAGCAGAAGGAATTACACTGTCTGAGATTTTACCCTCAGATGTTACAGAAGTATCTTCCTCCTCAGGCTTCTGGGAGGGAACATTCGGAATAGCCACGACTGTGTCTGCAACCTTATCTACTGATTCTTTACATTTCCCCTTGTGCTTTCCCTGCAGCATGGGAAAAGCAGACAACGCATCAGATACTGCAGAGGACATGAGGGAAGCGATGTCTTGCAACGTAACTCCAGAAGGAGAAAGAGAGGAAGCGCAGGGCATTAGATGTGTGGACTATAAATTTTGGGACACTTGAGGAGAAAGCTGTGGCATATCTTGAACATTGTCAGGAGGCTCCTGAACAGCATCCGTCCCTGACAATGTTGGCTCAGAAAAAAGTCTATCCCTGAACTGTAAAGTGCTCTCAATACATGAGGAACAGAAAGGGATTGGTGGTTCCACATTAGCATCAAAACAAAGAACATGTAACATCTTGCAGGGTCTCTTGGTCCATCTTTATTCACAATTGAGCAGATTAAAATTAGATAATCCTATATTTTAACTTGAAATTACCCCACAAAAAAACTGTTACTGTCTCTTTAAATGTTGAATGTAACTGTTTTTATTTTGCTTGCAAGAAAAATCTTAACAATAAAACACCAGACAACCTCCACACCTCAGCTGGGCCTTGCTGAGGTGCCTACCTGCCACCGGAGCATATATTCAGATAGTAGACGTCCAGACTCAATCTAAATAATCTTTATTAATGTATCTGAGGCTGCTTTTCTGCATAAGCATAACGCAGTATATAAATACTTCTTAAAGGGCCATAATACCCAAATGTTTAAGCACTTGAAAGTGATGCAGTATAGCTGTAAAAAGCTGACTAGAAAATATCTCCTGAACATCTCTATGTAAAAAAGAAAGATATTTTACCTCAAAAGTTTCTCAGTAGCCACCTCCCATTGTAAAGGATTTCTAAGCAGAATTTTAGTGTGTCTGTCCTGGGACAGCTTAGTGGATGAGCCTCGTGCACTCTCATATTTCCCTATTCAGCTTACTATAAAATCTCATGAGATCACAGTAAAAGAGTTCATGACCTCAGCACTGCTGATGCTGATTGGCTGCTGTTCATTTCTTCATTTTTTATTTTTTTTACCTGCAGCTGGGAGCAGCTAAGTATAACTTTTTACACAGAACTTACTCTGCTGAGCTAAGGAGATTGTGAGGTAAAATATCTTGCTTTTTTAAATAGAGATGCTCAAGTGATATTTTCCTGTCAGCTTTTTACAGTTATACTGCATCACTTTCAAGTGATTTAGCATATGAGTATTATGTCCCTTTAACTGTTATCAGCGCTCTCTGTAACACCGGAAATGAAGTGAGACAGAAAAAAAAAAGGCGCGCAAACATTGGCGCTTCAGCTAGCTCCGCCCATCGTGGGGGTATCAAAACTAAACCTCCCGGTCGGCAAATGACTGTAAAATAAACCGTTGGGAGTAGTGAAACACACCTAACACATGAGCCACATCTCCTCATCCCCAGTGCCTGCCATAACTGCCCTCATGACGTAATCCCTAACTCACAAGGATTATGTCATTTTTTGTGTCCAATATTATAATTAAAGTGCCAATTTTCCTGTGTCCCCAGAAAAATAAACTTAGCACTTAATTTTAGAAATCTGCCCGGCAGCAAGGCAGCTCACTAGGTTTGAGAGGTCCTCTCCCTCACATGGACCTGTGGAAAAGAGATAAAGTCTAAGTAATCTTACTCAGGCTTTCAGTATTAGGGCAGTATTAAATATATGGGAGGCGCAGTAAGGATTGTACCCCACCAGTTCCCATTGCTTAAAAGCCACCACTGCTCTACTGAAGAGACTGATGTGGACTACGGCTACACCCTAGTAGAACAAACAACACAAGCTTGTGCTGTTAAAAAAACTAATAAACTCTTGATTGAAGAATCTTTTCAAACACCTAACTTTACCCCAAAGAGAATGACTGGGGTTGGAGGGAAGGGAGGCGATATTTAACAGATTTGCTGTGGTGCTCTTTGCCACCTCCTGCTGGGCAGGAGTGATATTCCCAATAGTAATTAGATCAGTGGACTCACCGTGTCATTAGAAAGAAAACAGATTAATTAAGTAAAAAAAAATAAGTGGAATATTCACGTATTAATTGCTAGAACACAGAATGGATTCATAAGTAAATACAACTGCAGCCATTGAAAGCAAGCAGTATGGTAGTCTAGAGACAAGCACATTTTCAAAACTTAACATGATTCCCGTCCCATAAATTTAGCTTTTCTAAGTGTTTTTTTGTGCAAAATGACCTAACCGCACACTCCCAATGTATATAGACAGCCGTTTTTTATACGTACAGTGGCCATATTCCATTCTATTATAAGCTCTTCTTTTACAACCTGACAAAATAACTCACCATCTCTGTGTCAAGATGTGTCGGAGGATGCGACTAAACCGATCTGGTGCTCCTGCAGAACTACTGTGAAATAACACAAGAAAAAAAAAGGATAAATAAGATAATAGAAATAAATCGTAAATAGACACTGCATGCTCTCTCTGAATCTTAAAAGATTAAATTTCCATGTCCCTTTAAACAGCTTGGACAGCCCCAACAAGTTAAAACTGAAACACAGTTAAGACTATTAGATATACTTGGATAACTGAACTCAAGTCTCAGCTTCCAGCCATCAAAGTTATTGAAATAAACATAGATCAAAGCACGGATAACCCTGTAACAAGAAGTATTTTTTTCTTTTCTTTTTCTTAGCTTTGTTTGTTTGTTTGTTGGGGGTGGCGATAGGGTCATAAGCAGAGGTAAAACATTGCTCAGGGGAAATTCATTCAATCAGGAAGAAAACTTTACTAGCCCACTCCATAACTGATAAGCTCCTATTTTGTTACCAGTCCAGTACTAACAGAAATGTCAAGCCCTGGTTATACAGTCCATCTCAAGGTTTATAATTGACCATTTAACATTCCTTATGTAATTCATGGAAAAAGGAAGAAAGTTGCTGTAATCTGTGATATTTTCTTGTAGATCCAGGGGTATTTATGTAGGTAAGATTTAGTTTGTCATTTGTTTGATTTATGTGACTCATGTTTCATATTTTGTTGTTTAGGGAAAACACACTCGCTAGTTTAGCCCATGTTTAGTTTTCTGTACATTCTGTCCTTTTGTCCATTGTGTATTTGTCTTCCCAGGATCATAGCCTATGAATAGTATACACTAATGTATAGGTGTGAGTTAAAGATCTATTGCCCAGGTGGTATTAAGAGGTACCAAAATCTTATTGTAATCATTTTCATACACACAGGGCCATCTCATATTATTAGCATCTAATATTTATATGTATCTATTTAGAACTGAAGCCATTTTGTATCACATCTACCAGTGATATACTTTTATTCTACTGCCCATATTTAGGATATCACATTATCACTTTAAATTATAAACTGCAGAAGCTTATTTTCTCTGAATTACTCTGCAAATATTATAATATAATTTGAGCAAAAATCTTTACACAAGCGCTTTAGAGATCATTACTCACTTACATATTGCAGAAGCTGTATTCCTCTGAACTATACATTTCAGAAATTATAGTCTGAGATTTAACACCAGCAATTACATCTTTATACACGTGCTTTATAGGAAATTATCCAGAAATACAGACTGCAGAAATGAAACTGTATTCTGAGAAATCTCAGCTACAGTTATAGCTTTATACAAGCGCCATATTAATATTTACGTATGGAATATTACGAGAATTTCTAGCCACCTAAGATTTCACAGCTAGTTATCATTGTAGTTTAGAGAATACAACTAGTACAGCTACTCTGCAGTTATTATATGTGGATGTTTTGAGTAATTTTTTATATATTTAAAGAGATACCACCTAAGTAGATGCCAATATGACGAGCAATCTGCTTTGATGGCCGTACTTTGGGTATTATATCACAGTTTGATAATATCCCAAACGACTTACTACAATATAAGTTTGACAGTTATGACACATTAATACTTTAGTCATACAATCAATAGTGGTACTTTCACAACCTATTGAACATATTAATGACTGCAAGTAACAGTGTATGATATATTCGATACTATAGAAGCTAGTGACACATTGATATGAACTTTATGCATAACAGATTATTGTGCTCGACTTCCATCACAACTTATTTTATTTTCCCAATTTTAATCTATATTTAATAAGAGTTATATTTTATTTACCTTCTTCTACTCTTGCCATAGATTTGGTCAGTATTATTGTAAGTAGTTCAGTGGGGTTGTGTGCTTCTAGGTATACACTTTTTTTGTGGTGCAATACATACCTGCTGATTTCTTCTGCCCCCATGTGAAAAAGCAAGTCAGTGGATGTTAAGCCAAGGATTACACCGCTGATAGATAATGTGCAGGGGTCAGCAACAAAATGCACTCTCTGTAAAGAACAAGGCATTATACGTAAGTGGCTGCAAGCTGCACAATAGACACAGGAAAACATTTTTTTAAAATAAAGCTGTTAGGAAAGCAGCAAATAGAAAGTTCCTTTTAATATAATACAGAGTGTTTAGCACAGGCACAGATCTACCCTCCATCCCTGGCAGGTTCAGACACACAGCACAGTGATCGAAAGCAACTTCTGGAGACTTTGAGGTGCAGAACCTGCACCCACCAATTAAGAGTTGTATATCACTTGCTCATTTGGGGTGATTGGCAGGCCCTGCTCTCACACGACTGGTTACATTTGTGCACGTGTTGCTGCATCGCAAGTGGCGATTGTGGGCAGACCGGTTCTCTGCTTGACCTCCAGTGTAATCTTTTTCTTTAAAAAGCCGACAAAAACAGAATTTATGCTTACCTGATAAATTACTTTCTCCAACGGTGTGTCCGGTCCACGGCGTCATCCATTACTTGTGGGAATATTCTCTTCCCCAACAGGAAATGGCAAAGAGCACAGCAAAAGCTGCCCATATAGCCCCTCAGTCATTCGACCGACGGTTAGGAGAAAAAAAGGAGAAACTATAGGGTGCCGTGGTGACTGTAGTGTATAGAGAAAGAAATTTTTCAAACCTGATTAAAAACCAGGGCGGGCCGTGGACCGGACACACCGTTGGAGAAAGTAATTTATCAGGTAAGCATAAATTCTGTTTTCTCCAACATTGGTGTGTCCGGTCCACGGCGTCATCTATTACTTGTGGGAACCAATACCAAAGCTTTAGGACACGGATGAAGGGAGGGAGCAAATCAGGTTACCTAAACGGAAGGCACCACGGCTTGCAAAACCTTTCTCCCAAAAATAGCCTCCGAAGAAGCATAAGTATCAAATTTGTAGAATTTGGCAAAAGTGTGCAGAGAAGACCAAGTCGCTGCCTTACATATCTGATCAACAGAAGCCTCGTTCTTGAAGGCCCATGTGGAAGCCACAGCCCTAGTAGAGTGAGCTGTGATTCGTTCAGGAGACTGCCGTCCAGCAGTCTCATAAGCCAATCGGATAATGCTTTTCAGCCAGAAAGAAAGAGAGGTAGCAGTAGCTTTTTGTCCTCTCCTCTTACCAGAGTAAACGACAAACAAAGATTAGGTTTGTCTAAAATCCTTTGTTGCTTCTAAATAGAACTTTAAAGCACAAACTACATCTAAATTGTGTAACAAACGTTCCTTCTTTGAAACTGGATTCGGACACAGAAGGAACAACTATTTCCTGGTTAATATTCTTGTTGGAAACAACTTTAGGAAGAAAACCAGGTTTAGTACGCAAAACGACCTTATCTGAATGGAACACCAGATAGGGTGGATCACACTGCAAAGCAGATAATTCAGAAACTCTTCTAGCAGAAGAAATAGCAACCAAAAACAGAACTTTCCAAGATAGTAACTTAATATCTATGGAATGTAAAGGTTCAAACGGAATCCCTTGAAGAACTGAAAGAACTAAATTTAGACTCCAAGGAGGACTCATGGGTCTGTAAACAGGCTTGATTCTGACCAAAGCCTGTACAAAAGCTTGTACATCTGGCACAGCTGCCAGTCGTTTGTGTAACAAGACAGATAAAGCAGAAATCTGTCCCTTTAGAGAACTCGCTGACAACCCTTTATCCAAACCTTCTTGGAGAAAGGAGAGAATCTTAGGAATTTTAATCTTACTCCAGGAGAATCCCTTGGATTCACACCAACAGATATATTTTTTCCATATTTTATGGTAAATCTTTCTAGTCACAGGTTTTCTGGCTTGAACCAGAGTATCTATCACTGAATTTGAAAACCCACGCTTGGATAAAATCAAGCGTTCAATTTCCAAGCAGTCAGCTGCAGAGAGACTAGATTTGGATGTTCGAATGGACCTTGTACTAGAAGATCCTGTCTCAAAGGTAGCTTCCATGGTGGAGCCGATGACATATTCACCAGGTCTGCATACCAAGTCCTGCGCGGCCACGCAGGAGCTATCAGAATCACTGAGGCCTTCTCCTGTTTGATCCTGGCTACAAGCCTGGGAAGGAGAGGGAACGGTGGAAACGCATAAGCTAGGTTGAACGACCAAGGCGCCACTAATGCATCCACTAGAGTCGCCTTTGGATCCCTGGATCTGGACCCGTAGCAAGGAACCTTGAAGTTCTGACGAGACGCCATCAGATCCATGTCTGGAATGCCCCATAATTGGGTCAACTGGGCAAAAACCTCTGGGTGGAGTTCCCACTCCCCCGGATGGAAAGTCTGACGACTCAGATAATCCGCCTCCCAGTTGTCTACTCTGGGATGTGAATTGCAGATAGATGGCAGGAGTGATCCTCCGCCCATTTGATGATCTTGGATACCTCTCTCATCGCCAAGGAACTCTTTGTTCCTCCCTGATGGTTGATGTAAGCTACAGTGTTCATGTTGTCTGACTGGAATCTTATGAATCCGGCCTTCGCTAGTTGAGGCCAAGCCCGGAAAGCATTGAATATCGCTCTCAGTTCCAGGATGTTTATCGGGAGAAGAGACTCTTCCCGAGACCATAGACCCTGAGCTTTCAGGGAATCCCAGACCGCGCCCCAGCCTAATAGACTGGCGTCGGTCGTGACAATGACCCACTCTGGTCTGCGGAAACTCATTCCCTGAGACAGGTGATCCTGGGTCAACCACCAACGGAGTGAGTCTCTGGTCATCTGGTCTACTTGAATCTGTGGAGACAAGTCTGCATAGTCCCCATTCCACTGATTGAGCATGCACAGTTGTAATGGTCTTAGATGAATTCGAGCAAAAGGAACTATGTCCATTGCTGCAACCATCAATCCTACTACTTCCATGCACTGAGCTATGGAAGGCTGGGAGAGCCACGAACTGATGTTTGTCCAGAAAGGCGAACCTTAGGAACTGATGATGATCTTTGTGGATAGGAATATGTAGGTACGCATCCTTTAAATCCACGGTAGTCATATATTGACCCTCCTGGATTGTAGGTAAAATTGTTCGAATGGTTTCCATTTTGAACGATGGAACTCTGAGAAATTTGTTTAGAATTTTTAAATCCAGAATTGGTCTGAAAGTTCCCTCTTTTTTGGGAACTACAAACAGGTTTGAGTAAAACCCCTGACCTTGTTCCACAGTTGGAACTGGGTGTATCACTCCCATCTTTAACAGGTCTTCTACACAATGTAAGAATGCCTGTCTCTTTATTTGGTCTGAAGATAAGTGAGACATGTGGAACCTTCCCCTTGGGGGCAGTTCCTTGAATTCTAGAAGATAACCCTGAGAGACTATTTCTAGTGCCCAGGGATCCGGAACATCTCTTGCCCAAGCCTGAGCAAAGAGAGAGTCTGCCCCCTACTAGATCCGGTCCCGGATCGGGGGCTACCCCTTCATGCTGTCTTGGTAGCAGCAGCAGGCTTCTTGGCCTGTTTACCCTTGTTCCAGCCTTGCATTGGTTTCCAAGCTGGTTTAGCCTGGGAAGCGTTACCCTCTTGTCTAGAGGCTGCAGAGTTAGAAGCCGGTCCGTTCCTGAAATTGCGAAAGGAACGAAAAAACATAATTTATGTAAGAACTTACCTGATAAATTCATTTCTTTCATATTAGCAAGAGTCCATGAGCTAGTGACGTATGGGATATACATTCCTACCAGGAGGGGCAAAGTTTCCCAAACCTCAAAATGCCTATAAATACACCCCTCACCACACCCACAATTCAGTTTAACGAATAGCCAAGAAGTGGGGTGATAAAGTGCGAAAGCATATAAAATAAGGAATTGGAATAATTGTGCTTTATACAAAATCATAACCACCACAAAAAAAGGGCGGGCCTCATGGACTCTTGCTAATATGAAAGAAATGAATTTATCAGGTAAGTTCTTACATAAATTATGTTTTCTTTCATGTAATTAGCAAGAGTCAATGAGCTAGTGACGTATGGGATAATGATTACCCAAGATGTGGATCTTTCCACACAAGAGTCACTAGAGAGGGAGGGATAAAATAAAGACAGCCAATTCCTGCTGAAAATAATCCACACCCAAAATAAAGTTTAACGAAAAACATAAGCAGAAGATTCAAACTGAAACCGCTGCCTGAAGTACTTTTCTACCAAAGACTGCTTCAGAAGAAGAAAATACATAAAAATGGTAGAATTTAGTAAAAGTATGCAAAGAGGACCAAGTTGCTGCTTTGCAAATCTGATCAACCGAAGCTTCATTCCTAAACGCCCAGGAAGTAGAAACTGACCTAGTAGAATGAGCTGTAATTCTCTTAGGCGGAGTTTTACCCGACTCAACATAGGCAAGATGAATTAAAGATTTCAACCAAGATGCCAAAGAAATGGCAGAAGCTTTCTGGCCTTTTCTAGAACCGGAAAAGATAACAAATAGACTAGAAGTCTTTCTGAAAGATTTAGTAGCTTCAACATAATATTTCAAAGCTCTAACAACATCCAAAGAATGCAACGATTTCTCCTTAGAATTCTTAGGATTAGGACATAATGAAGGAACCACAATTTCTCTACTAATGTTGTTGGAATTCACAACTTTAGGTAAAAATTCAAAAGAAGTTCGCAACACCGCCTTATCCTGATGAAAAATCAGAAAAGGAGACTCACAAGAAAGAGCAGATAATTCAGAAACTCTTCTGGCAGAAGAGATGGCCAAAAGGAACAAAACTTTCCAAGAAAGTAATTTAATGTCCAATGAATGCATAGGTTCAAACGGAGGAGCTTGAAGAGCCCCCAGAACCAAATTCAAACTCCAAGGAGGAGAAATTGACTTAATGACAGGCTTTATACGAACCAAAGCTTGTACAAAACAATGAATATCAGGAAGAATAGCAATCTTTCTGTGAAAAAGAACAGAAAGAGCAGAGATTTGTCTTTCAAGAAACTTGCGGACAAACCTTTATCTAAACCATCCTGAAGAAATATAAGTCTTCCAGACTCTATAATATATCTCTAGATACAGATTTACGAGCCTGTCTCATAGTAACAATCACAGAGTCAGAGAAACCTCTTTGACCAAGAATCAAGCGTTCAAACTCCACACCTTAAAATTAAGGTTTTGAGATCCTGATGGAAAAAAGAACCTTGAGACAGAAGACTGGTCTTAACTGAAGAGTCCACAGCTGGCAAGAGGTCAACCGGACAAGATCCGCATACCAAAACCTGTGAGGCCATGCTGGAGCTACCAGCAGGACAAACGAGCATTCCTTAGAATATTGGAGAATACCCTTGGAAGAAGAACTAGAGGCGGAAAGATATAGGCAGGATGACACTTTTATGGAAGAGATAATGCCTCCACTGCCGCCGCCCGAGGATCCCTGGATCCGGACAGATACCAGGGAAGTTTCTTGTTTAGCTGAGAAGCCATCAGATCTATTTCTGGGAGTTCCCACATTTGAACAATCTGAGGAAATACCTCTGGGTGAAGACCATTCGCCCAGGTGCAACGTTTGGCGACTGACATAATCCGCTTTCCAATTGTCCATACCTGGGATATGAACCGCAGAGATTAGACAGGAGCTGGATTCCGCCCAAACCAGAATTCGAGATACTTCTTTCATAGCCAGAGGACTGCGAGTCCCTCCTTGATGATTGATGTATGCCACAGTTGTGACATTGTCTATCTGAAAACAAATGAACAACTCTCTCTTCAGAAGAGGCCAAGACTGAAGAGCTCTGAAATTGCACGGAGTTCCAAAATATTGATCGGAAATCTCACCTCCTGAGATTCCCAAACCCCTTGTGCCGTCAGATACCCCCACACAGCTCCCCAACCTGTAAGACTTGCATCTGTTGAGATTATAGTCCAGGTCGGAAGAACAAAGAAGCCCCCTGAACTAAACGATGGTGATCTGTCCACCATGTCAGAGAGTGTCGTATAATCGGTTTAAAGATATTAAGTGAGATATCTTTGAGTAATCCCTGCACCATTGGTTTAGCATACAGAGCTGAAGAGGTCGCATGTGAAAATGAGCAAAGGAGATCGCATCTGATGCGGCAGTCCTAAGACCTAAAATTTCCATGCATAAGGCTACCAAAGGGAATGATTGTGACTGAAGGTTTTGACAAGCTGAAATCAATGTTAAACTTCTCTTGTCTGACAAGAACAGAGTCATAGACACTGAATCTATACTAGAAACCTAAAAAGGTTACCCTTGTCTGAGGAATCAATGAACTGATTGGTAAATTGATCCTCCAACCATGAACTTGAAGAAACAACACAAGTCGATTCGTATGAGATTCTTCGAAAATGAGAAGACTGAGCAAGTACCCAGATATCGTCCAATAAGGAAATACCAAAACCCTGTTCTCTGATTACAGAAAGAAGGGCACCGAGAATCTTTGAAAAAAATTCTTGGAACTGAGGATGGCCAAACGGTAGAGCCACAAAACTGGTAATGCTTGTCTAAAAAGAGAATCTCAGACACTGAAAGTGATCTGGATGAATCGGAATATGCAGATACACATCCTGTAAATCTATTGTAGACATATAATGCCCTTGCTAAACAAAAGGCAGGACAGTCCTACAGAAACTGAATGTTGGTATCCTTACATAACGATTCAATATTGATAGATCCGGAACTGGTCTGAAGGAATTGACCTTCTTTGGTACAATGAAGAGATAAAATAAAACCCCAGCCCCTGTTCCAGAACTGGAACTGGCATAATTACTCCAGTCAACTCTAGATCTGAAACACATTTCAGAAATGCTGAACCTTTGCTGTGTTAACTGGGACACGGGAAAGAAAAAAATCTCTTAGCAGGAGGCCTTAGCTGAAGCCAATGCTGTACCTTTCTGAAACAATGTTCTAAAACCAGAAATTGAGAACGGAATTGATCAAAATTTCTTTGAAGAAAACGTAATCTGCCCCATACCAGCTGAGCTGGAATAAGGTCCGCACCTTCATGGGTACTTAGGAGCTGGCTATAGGTTTTCTATAAGGCTTGGATATATTCCAAACTGGAAATAGTTTCCAAACTGATACCGCTCCTGAGGATGAAGGATCAGGCTTTTGTTCCTTATTGTGAGGAAAGGAGCGAAAAAAATGATTATTAGATCTAAATTTACCTTAGATTTTTTATCCTTTGGTAAAAAAGTTCCCTTCCTTCCAGAAACAGTTGAAATAATAATTTATTACCCTGGAAAGAAAAGGAAAGCAAAATTGACTTAGAAGACATATCAGCATTCCAAGTTTAATCCATAAAACTTTTCTAGCTAAAATAGCTAGAGACATATACCTGACATCAACTCTAATGATATCAAAAGATGGTATCACCAATAAAATTATTAGCATAATAATAATAATGCTATAAAATTATGATCTGTTACTTGTTGCGCTAAAGCTTCTAACCAAAAAGTTGAAGCTGCAGCAACCTCCGCTAAAAATATAGCAGGTCTAAGAAGATTACCTGAACATAAGTAAGCTTTTCTTAGAAAGGATTCAATTTTCCTATCTAAAGGATCCTTAAAATGAATTACTATCTACCGTAGGAATAGTAGCACATTTAGCAGGAGTAGAGACAGCCCCATAACCTTAGAGATTTTGTCCCAAAAAAACTCTAATCTGTCAGATGGCACAGGATATAATTGCTTAAACGTTTAGAAGGAGTAAAAGAATTACCCAAATTATTCCATTCCCTGGAAATTACTTCAGAAATAGCATCAGGGAGATTAATCACTTCTGGAATAACTACAGGAGATTTAAAAACCTTATTTAAACGTTTAGATTTAGTATCAAGAGGACCAGAATCCTCTATTTCTAATGCAATTAATACTTCTTTAAATAAAGAACGAATAAATTCCATCTTGAACAAATACAAAGATTTATCAGCATCAACCTCTGAGACAGAAACCTCTGAACCAGAAGAACCATTATCAGTATCAGAATGATGATGTTCATTTAAAAATTCATCTGAAAAAAGCGAAGTTTTAAAAGACTTTTATGTAAACTAGAAGGAGAAATAACAGACATAGCCTTCTTAATGGATTTAAAAATAAAATCTCTTATGTTTATCAGGAACACTCTGAAAATTAGATGTTGACGGAACAGCAACAGGTAATGTAACAGTACTAAAGGAAATTTTATCTGCATTAATAAGTTTGTCATGACATGCAATACAAACAACAGCTGGAGAAACAGATACCAAATATTATAGCAGATACACTTAGCTTGATAGCTCCAGCACTAGACAGCGATTTTCCTGTAGTATCTTCTGACTCAGATGCAACGTGAGACATCTTGCAATATGTAAGAGAAAAAACAACATATAAAGCAAAATTGATCAAATTCCTTAAATGACAGTTTCAGGAATGGGAAAAAAATGCCAAAGAACAAGCTTCTAGCAACCGGAAGCAATGAAAAAATAAGACTTAAATAATGTGGAGACAAAAGCGACGCCCTTATTTTTTAGCGCCAAATAAGACGCCCACATTATTTGGTGCCTAAATGCTTTTGGCGCCAAAAATGACGCCACATCCGGAACGCCGACATTTTTGGCGCAAAATAACGTCAAAAAATGACGCAACTTCCGGCGACACGTATGACGCCGGAAACGGAAAAGAATTTTTGCGCCAAAAAAATTAAGCATTTTCAGCCCCCGCGAGCCTAACAGCCCACAGGAAAAAAAGTCAAATTTTTGAAGGTAAGAAAAAATGATTAATCAAATGCATTATCCCAAATATGAAACAGACTGTCTGAAAAATAAGGAAAGTTGAACATTCTGAGTCAAGGCAAATAAATGTTTGAATACATATATTTAGAACTTTATAAACAAAGTGCCCAACCATAGCTTAGAGTGTCACAGAAAATAAGATTTACTTACCCCAGGACACTCATCTACATGTTTGTAGAAAGCCAAACCAGTACTGAAACGAGAATCAGCAGAGGTAATGGTATATATAAGAGTATATCGTCGATCTGAAAAGGGAGGTAAGAGATGAATCTCTACGACCGATAACAGAGAACCTATGAAATAGACCCCGTAGAAGGAGATCACTGCATTCAAATAGGCAATTCTCTCCTCACATCCCTCTGACATTCACTGCACGCTGAGAGGAAAACCGGGCTCCAACTTGCTGCGGAGCGCATATCAACGTAGAATCTAGCACAAACTTACTTCACCACCTCCATCGGAGGCAAAGTTTGTAAAACTGAATTGTGGGTGTGGTGAGGGGTGTATTTATAGGCATTTTAAGGTTTGGGAAACTTTGCCCCTCCTGGTAGGAATGTATATCCCATACGTCACTAGCTCATGGACTCTTGCTAATTACATGAAAGAAAACAGGCTTCTTACCTGTTACCCTCTTGTCTAGAGGCTGCAGAGTTAGAAGCCGGTCCGTTCCTGAAATTGCGAAAGGAACGAAAAACAGAATTTATGCTTACCTGATAAATTACTTTCTCCAACGGTGTGTCCGGTCCACGGCGTCATCCTTACTTGTGGGATATCTCTTCCCCAACAGGAAATGGCAAAGAGTCCCAGCAAAGCTGGCCATATAGTCCCTCCTAGGCTCCGCCCACCCCAGTCATTCGACCGACGGACAGGAGGAAATATATATAGGAGAAACCATATGGTACCGTGGTGACTGTAGTTAGAGAAAATAATTCATCAGACCTGATTAAAAAACCAGGGCGGGCCGTGGACCGGACACACCGTTGGAGAAAGTAATTTATCAGGTAAGCATAAATTCTGTTTTCTCCAACATTGGTGTGTCCGGTCCACGGCGTCATCCTTACTTGTGGGAACCAATACCAAAGCTTTAGGACACGGATGAAGGGAGGGAGCAAATCAGGTTACCTAAACGGAAGGCACCACGGCTTACAAAACCTTTCTCCCAAAAATAGCCTCCGAAGAAGCAAAAGTATCAAATTTGTAAAATTTGGCAAAAGTGTGCAGTGAAGACCAAGTCGCTTTTTGACCTCTCCTTTTACCAGAACAAACAACAAACAAGGAAGATGTTTGTCTGAAATCTTTTGTAGCCTCTAAATAGAATTTTAGAGCACGGACTACGTCCAAATTGTGTAACAAACGTTCCTTCTTTGAAACTGGATTCGGACATAAAGAAGGTACAACTATCTCCTGGTTAATATTTTTGTTAGAAACAACCTTAGGAAGAAAACCAGGCTTAGTACGCAAAACCACCTTATCTGCGTGGAACACCAGATAGGGCGGAGAACACTGCAGAGCAGATAACTCTGAAACTCTTCTAGCAGAAGAAATTGCAACCAAAAAACTCTTAACCATCTATGTGGAGATGTTGCCTGTGCAACGGCAAAGAGATTGACTGGGGTGGGCGGAGCCTAGGAGGGACTATATGGCCAGCTTTGCTGGGACTCTTTGCCATTTCCTGTTGGGGAAGAGATATCCCACAAGTAAGGATGACGCCGTGGACTGGACACACCAATGTTGGAGAAATTGGACTTATTCTTAGCCTTGAAAGGCCTATCCTGTGGGAGGGCATGGCCCTTCCCCCAGTGATGTCTGAAATAATTTCTTTTAATTCTGGCCCAAAAAGGGTCTTACCTTTGAAAGGGATATTAAGCAATTTTGTCTTGGAAGATACATCCGCCGACCAAGACTTTAGCCAGAGCGCTCTGCGCACCACAATTGCAAACCCTGAATTTTTCGCCGCTAATCTCGCTAATTGCAAAGCGGCATCTAAAATAAAGGAATTAGCTAACTTAAGTGCGTGAATTCTGTCCATGACTTCCTCATATGGAGTCTCCATATTAAGCGACTTTTCTAGTTCATCGAACCAGAAACACGCCGCCGTAGTGGCAGGAATAATGCACGAAATTGGTTGGAGGAGGTAACCTTGCTGAACAAAAATCTTTTTAAGCAAACCCTCCAATTTTTTATCCATAGGATCTTTGAAAGCACAATTGTCCTCAATGGGAATAGTCGTGCGTTTAGCTAGGGTAGAAACTGCCCCCTCAACCTTAGGGACTGTTTGCCATGTGTCCTTCCTTGGGTCGACCATGGGGAACAATTTCTTAAATATAGGAGGTGGGACAAAGGGTATGCCTGGTTTCTC
>NW_026512737.1:0-17847 GCF_027579735.1 Bombina bombina
CTTTTCACCTAATGTTACTTTTCAGATAGCGTTTTGGGAGGTTACAAGTAAATATAAAGTGATTGACTTGACTAGTTTATATAGTTATGCAATAGAAATAACAGTTTGCTATTTAGCAGATATACTGCTTGTAATGTGAAAAGACCACCTAATGTATTGGTCATGCCCCAAGCCAGTGCTGACAAACGTACATGTGTGTGTGTGTGTGTGTATGTATATGTGTGTGTGTATATATATATATATATATATGTGTGTGTGTATGTGTGTATGTATGTATATATATATATATATATATATATATATATATATATATATATATATATATATATATATATATATATATATATATATATATATATATATATATATATATATATATATATATATAGGAAATATACCATGAAATTGGATAGTAAATCTTGGAGAGGGCCTTTATTCATTAACACACATACAGTGACTTTTAGAATTTACTCTTTCATAATTATATTTTCTTTGGTACTTTTTCCTTTGATTAGATGGCAATGTATTTCTGTGCTGGAGCCCTCAATGATGAGATGCTGTTTCGCCACTATGCGTTGAATGTTCCTCTGTACACTCACTTTACCTCTCCAATAAGACGTTTCCCTGACGTCATTGTGCACCGGCTTCTTGCTGCATCAATTGGTGAGTACTTTGTACTCTATACGACTGGTTATGCACTTCTGGTCTAAGCATATATCCTGTTCCTGATGCTTTACTAGATGCTGAATATATTGTTCTCGGAAGATATGTAAACATCACTTTTAAATGTGTTCCACTTAAAAGTAATTCCAAAACACAACATTAATTTAAGTAGCTGTAATAAATACTGCTATTTAAAACATTTTAAAAACTTACTTAGAAGCTTACAATTTAGCACTGTTGATGTGCTTAATCTGGGACACCCACTGAAAGGGGCTGATAGCAGACCCTATCCCCTCCCCTGCATATAAAAAGACACATTATACAAGCATAAGCAATCAGAGGTCTGTATATATCAGTATACATCTAAAACTATGGGGCTTGGTTAGGAGTCTGAAAACCAGCACAATATTGTTTAAAAATAAGCAAAACTATACATTTTCACAAAAACACCCCCAGATGGGCTATATAAATGAATCGTCTGCAAAACATTTATGCAAAGAAAAATCTAGTGTACAATATCCCTTTAAGAATACTTTATCATTATTCTTATTGTGTTCAGCCCAGACTCAGTTTTAGCCATTTGTTCAGTAATACATATTGTTGTAATTTCTTTCTAATGACACGGTGAGTCCACGGATCATCATCAATTATTGGAATATCACTCCTGGCCAGCAGGAGGAGGCAAAGAGCACCACAGCAAAGCTGTTAACTATCACTCCCCTACCCACAATCCCCCATTCATTCTCTTTGCCTGTAGTGCAAGGAGGAGGTGAAGTTTAGGTGTCTGATGAGGTTTTCTTCAATCAAGATTTTTTTTTAGCAGAGTAAGCTTTCTCTGTTACTTTCTGGGATCTAGCCTAGTCCACATCAGTCTCTTCAGTAGGGCAGTGGTGGCTTTTGAGCACTTGAGAACTTGTGAGCTACAATCCTCACTGCGTTTTCTCAAGAATCTGCTGCCCTAACTAGAAAACCTGAGTAGGTTTACTCAGTTTTTCTCTCTTCACAGGTCCATGTGAGGTGATGCATCCTCTCAAACCGGGTGAGCTGTCCTGCTGCCGGACAGCATTTTCAGGTGCCATTTTAATTTTCTTTTGCGAGGAGATTGCTGGCACTTGTTACAGCTAAAAGCGGTCTTATTTAATATGGGACTTTATTAAACCTTCATGTTTGGGGTTTCTTTTAGGCAGTTTGGGCATTGAGACTGTGAGGTGATTTATGGTGGCTCAGTGTGTTATAGTAGTTTTTATACTTTAACATTTGGTCATGGAGATTACTGTTGTAAGCTGTTTTTTTGGCAGTTAGGGCTCTGTAACCGCTTTGTATTTGAAAAGGGGATTGATTCTTCTGTGAGGGAAGTCACTCTGTGAGCTGCAGGAGAAGAAGACACCTCAGTAAAGCTACTGAGGTGTATAGGTAGCCTGAGGTCTATTTGGTTTGTTACGGTAACGCACATTTCTATTTAAAGACACAGTACACATTTATTTTCTATTTTCAAATAAAGAATGTTTACACTTTATCCTTATTTATTACATTAGATGGATCAAGAGGCTTTTCAAACCATTATCCCAGGCAAAGTTGCTGCTTGTCCGTTATGTTTTGATGCTCAGATGGAACCCCCAGTTCCTTTTTGTTCCTCATGCATTGAGAGAACTTTAAGTTATAAAGTTAAAATATTTGACCATGAGCCACCATTATCCCAGGCAAATGTTGTTCAGGTGTCTCCTGTTGCATATATGCCGCAGCTTTCTCCTCAAGTGTCCCAACTTTTTCAGTCTCCACAAACAGTGCCCTGTGTTTTCTCTTGCAATCCTGTAGGATTTTCTCTACAAGACATTGCTTCCCTGGTATCCCTTGCAGTATCTGAAGCCTTGTCAGCGTTCCCCATGTTGCAGGGAAAGCGTAAAAGGAAATTTAAGGAAACAGTAAGGTTTCTGATCAAGTTCTGGCTATCCAGAGTGTCCCTCTCCATAAGCCTGAGGAAGAAAAACATGTTGGTAGCATCTGAGGGGGAAATATCAGACTCAGTGTAATTCCTTCTTCTGATGCTAAAGTGGTATCCTTCAGATATAAGCTACAACACCTTCGCTTATTACTTTAGGAGGTTTTGGCTACTTTGGACGACTCCGACACTATCATCGTAGTCAATCCTAAAAAGTCTAGTAAATTGAACCAGTACTTTGATGTTCCCTCTGTGGTGGAGGTTTTTCCGGTTCCTGACCGTGCTTCAGAGATTATTGTTCGAGAATGGGAAAGACCTGGTATTTCCTTTTCTCCATCTTCTATTTTTAAGAAGATGTTTCCTATAGCGGATTCTATTAAGGAGTCGTGGCAGACAGTTCCTAAGGTAGGAGTGATCAGTGGTGGAAGTCCTGGTCTGCAGATGTTTCATCTAAATCTAAGATTATGGCTATTCCTTACAAGGGTAATACCTTGTTTGGACCTGGTTTGGCGGAAATTATCTCAGATATTACTGGAGGGGGAAGGGTTCTTTTCTTCCTCAAGATAAAAAAGAATAAGCAGAAGGGAAGTCAGAGTAATTTTCATTCCTTTCGTAACTGTAAAGGCAAGTCTTCCTCCCCTTCCTCCGAGCAAGATCAAGCCAAGCCTTCCTGGATCCCAACCAGCGCTGGAATAAGGGAAAGCAATCTAAAAAGCCTTCAACTGATTCCAGGGAGCGGATCTTGTAGGGGCAGATTCTCTCTTTTTTCCCAGGCTTGGATAAGAGATGTACCGGATCCCTGGTCGGTGGACATTGTCTCCCAGGGATACAAAATAGACTTCAAATCTTTGCCTCCCAGCGGCAGGTTTCTCCTCTCCAGATTATCTGTAGACCAGATAAGAGAGGCGTTCTTACAGTGTGTCAAGGACCCTGCTGCCCTGGGGCTAATAGTTCCAGTTCCCTTTCAGGAACTCAAATCTGTTCGTAGTTCCCAAAAATGAGGGAACTATGCAACCAATCCTAGATCTAAAATGTTTAAACACGTTTCTCAGAGTACCATCCTTCAAGATGGAGACTATACGATCTATTCTTCCCTAGGTACAAGAGGGTCAGTTCATGACAACCATAGACCTAAAGGATGCATACCTTCATGTTCCCATTCACAGGGACCATCACAAGTTTCTGAGATTGCGCCTTTTTTGAGAATCATTTCCAGTTCATGGCCCTTCCATTCGGCCTTGCCACAGCTCCCAGAATTTTTTCAAAGGTTCTAAGGGCTCTTTTAGCTGTGCTTCGATCTCAGGGCATTGCAGTGGCACCTTATCTGGACGACATTCTGGTTCGGGCGCAATCTTTTCAACAAGCAGAATCTCATACAGAGATCTTGTTGTCTTTTCTTCGATCCCACGGATGGAAGGTGAATCGGGAAAAAAGTTCTAGGGTTCCATCTACAAGGGTCGTATTTTTGGGGACCATAATAGACTCCCTGTTAATGAAGATTTTTCTGACAGAGATCAGAAAAAGAAAGATTTTCGACTCTTGTTTTGCCCTTCAGTCCTCTCCACGGCCGTCAGTAGCTCAATGTATGGAGGTAATCGGTCTGATGGTGGCTTCCATGGACATCATTTCATTTGCTCTGTTCCATCTCAGACCTCTGCAGTTATGCATGATCGGACAATGGAACGGGAACTATACAGACCTGTCTCCGTGTGTAGATCTAGATCAGGCATCAATAGACTCTCTTCCGTGGTGGCTTTCTCAGGATCATCTCTCCCAGGGTACTTTTTTCCGCAGACCCTCCTCGGTGATTGTGACCACGGATGCCAGCCTTCTTGGTTGGGGAGCAGCATGGGGCTCATTGAAGGCTCAGGGCTTATGGACCCAGGAGGAGTCAGTGCTGCCCATAAACATCTTGGAGCTGACAGCAATCTTCAATGCTCTTCTGGCCTGGCCTCAGTTAGCCTTAGCCCGGTTTATCAGATTCCAGTTGGACAACATAACCTCAGTGGCCTACATCAACCACCAGGGGGGAAGAGTTCCTTGGCCATGACAGAGATGGCCCAAATTATTCAGTTGGTGGAGACCCTCAACTGCTGTCTTTCTGTGATCCATATCCCAGGAGTGTACAATTGGGAAGCAGATTTTCTGAGCAGACAGACTTTTCATCCCGGGGAGTGGGAATTTCATTCGGATGTGTTTTCCAGCTTGACCCTCAAGTGGGGGCAGCCGGAGTTGGATCTCATGGCTTCTCGTCAGAATACCAAACTTCCGAGATATGGTCAAGAGATCCGCAGGCATTTCTGATCGTTGCTCTTGCAGTTCCTTAGAACTTCAGTCTAGCATACCTGCTTCCTCCGTTCGCTCTCCTTCCAAGAGTCATTGCTCAATCAAGCAGGAGAGGGTGTCTGTAGTTCTCATAGCCCAGGCGTGGCCTTGCAGAATTTGGTATGCAGAGCTAGTGGAAATGTCATCCTTTCCACCTTGGAGACTGCCTCTGAGAAAGGACCTTCTACTTCAGGGTACCTTCGTTCATCCAAATCTTGTTTCTCTGAAGCTGACTGCTTGGAGATTGAACGTTTAGTTTTATCTAGCGTGGATTTTCAGAGTCGGTCATTGAGACTTTGATTCAGGCTTGTAAGCCTGTGAATCGCAGGAATTCCCATAAGATCTGGTGTAAATACTTGTATTGGTGTGAATCCAAAGGATACTCTTTAGTAGAGTAAGGATTCCTAGGATTTTGTCCTTTCTCCAGGATGGTCTGGAGAAGGGTTTGTCGGCAAGTACTCTGAGGGTCAGATTTCGGCATTGTCTATTTTGTTACATAAGTGATTGGCAGATGTGTCAAACGTGCAATTGTTTTGTCAGGCCTTGGTTAGAATTCGGCCTGTGTTTAAACCTGTTACTCCTCCATGGAGTCTTAACCTTCTTCTTAAAGTTTTACAAAAGGCTCCGTTTGAGCCTATGCATTCTTTAGATATTAAGATGTCATCTTGGAAAGTTTTGTTTCTTGTTGCTATTTCCTCTGCTCAGAGAGTTTCTGAACCCTCTACTTTACAGTGTGATTCCCCTTATCATATATTTCACTCTGATAAGATGGTTCTGCGTACTAAGTTTGGTTTCCTGCCCAAGGTTGTTTCGGTCAAGAATATTAATCAGGAAATTGTTGTATCTTCTTTGTGTCCTAATCCTCCTTCTCACAAAGAACGCTTGTTACATAATCTGGATGTTGTGCAAGCGCTAAAATTTTATTTGCAGGCAACTAAGGATTTTTGTCAGTCTTCTGCATTGTTTGTTTGTTTTTCTGGGAAACGCAAGGGTCAGAAAGCTACGGCTACTTCACTTTCCTGTTTGCTGAAGAGCGTTATTCGCTTGGCTTAGGAGACTGCTGGACAGCAACCTCCTGAGAAAATCATAGCTCATTCCACAAGGGCTGTTTCTTCTTCCTGGGCCTTCAAAAATTAAAGGGATACTAAACCCAATTTTTTTTCTTTCATGATTCAGATAGAGCATGAGATTTTAATCAACTTTCTAATTTACTCCTATTGTCAATTTTTCTTTGTTCTCATGCTATCTTGATTTGAAAAAGCAGTAATGTAAGGTTTAGAGCCAGACCATTTTTTGTTCAGCACCTGGGTAGCACTTGCTGATTTGTGGCTAAATGTAGCAAACCAATTAGCAAGTGCTACCCAGGTGCTGAACTAAAAATGGGCCAGCTCCTAACCTTTCATTACTGCTTTTTCAAATCAAGATAACATGAGAACTAAGAAAAATTGATAATAGGAGTAAATTAGAAAGTTGCTTAAAATTGCATGCTTTATCTGAATCATGAAAGAAAAAAATTTGAGGTTAGTATCCCTTTAAGCTTCTGTGGAACAGATTTGCAAGGCTGTAACTTGGACATCTTTGCACACTTTTTCCAAATTCTATAAGTTTGATACTTTTGCCTCAGCTGAGGCTTCTTTTGGGAGAAAGGTTCTTCAAGCAGTGGTTCCTTCAGTTTAGGTTCCTGTCTTGTCCCTCCCTCGTCATCTGTGTCCTCTGGCTTGGGTATTGGTTCCCAACAGTAATTGATGATGATCTGTAGACTCACTGTGTCATTAGAAAGAAAATGAAATTTATGCTTACCTGATAAATTTTATTTCTTGACAGTGAGTCCACGGCCCGCCCTGTATTCAGACAGTTTCTTTTTATAGAAACCTCAGGCACCTCTGCACCTTGTGTTACTTCGTTTCTCTCCTTTCGCTTTGGTCGAATGACTGGGGGATTGTGGGTAGGGGAGTGATATTTAACAGCTTTGCTGTGGTGCTCTTTGCCTCCTCTTGCTGGCCAGGAGTGATATTCCCCAACAGTAATTTATGATGATCCGTGGACTCACTGTGTCAAGAAAGAAATACAATTTATCAGGTAAGCATACATTTCGTTTTTTAAATACTGGCTGTTGATTCATTAGTCTGGTTTAGGAATAATGCTGAATATTTTTTGGTTGTGATTCAATATAGATGTCAGTTTTTTATTTTGCTGTTGGTTGCACAGGGGAAAGTCTTGTTTGGTTATGTGTTAGAGGTGAATGTCATTCTGAGAGTGTGTATATTATTTGGCAGAACAATTGTTTGGTGATGTTTCAAACTTCTGAAGCAACATACTGCTTCAACTAATTGTTATGCAGTAGTAGACCAGGGAATTTTTACTGTTGTGGAACAGTTCAAGTAATCTCCTGATGTGTTTACTACTTGGAAACATAATGGCAAATCCTATCTTGTTTCCTGCCATATAACTGTGTTTAGAGCTAAGAATAGTTGTGTTAACCCTTAAACAATTTTAAACTACAGCTGACAACACTTTCAAGATAGCTAAGAAACAGTATGTTGACCTACTTCAAGCAGAAACACAGGAGTCAGAAGGTGATGATTGTTGAAGTGAAGGTGTTTTGTAGGTATAAAGTAATCTATGAGGAGCCATGTTTTGTTTCTAGTCAAGTGAGTTAGTCCCATCTTCTTTTTGGAGCAGATATTACAAGAACAGAATCTTAACAAACCTATTATCCAGACTCGTTATCAAATTATTTTGAAGAGTATGCCACTCACTTCTCCTTAAAAGGAGTTTGTGCACACACACAAAAAAAAATCTGTCAAGCATATGAAAGAGTAGCATTTAAACATAGTTAAAAAAATATATTTCTGAAAAAGAAGGGATTTAACATGACCTTGAAACTAATACAGCAGTATTAACTTACCTACAAATGATTGCTGGCTGTTAACAAAAAGTCCCACTGTTTGATTAGAACAAGCCTCTGGAACACTGAGAAGAAGAAAAAAATACTAATCCTAAACATCTGGCACTTGTGTAAAATTCTTAAGAAATTGCAAGGTAAATGGCAACTCCACTGACCTTATAATTTAGCCAAATCCAACAAGTAGCCACACCATCTAATAAAGTCTCCAAATAATAGCAGGCATGGCATGATTAAAGGGACATTATGTGCTAGATTTCTTCTATAAGATACGACGAGTCCACGGATTCATCCTTTACTTGTGGGATATTATCCTCCTGCTAACAGGAAGTGGCAAAGAGCACCACAGCAGAGCTGTCTATATAGCTCCTCCCTTGACTCCACTCCCAGTCATTCTCTTTGCCTACTCTAAGTAATAGGAAGGGTAAAGTGAAAGAGGTGATAAAATGTTAGTTTTTATTTTCTTCAAGCAAGAGTTTTTTATTTTAAATGGTACCGGTGTGTGCTATTTTCTCCCAGGCAGCAGATAGGTGAAGACTTCTGCCTGGAGACTGATGATCTTAGCAGTTGTTACTAAGATCCAGAGTAGTTCCCACAGAATGGCTGAGGAGTACTTAAGAAACTTCAGTGTGAGGAACGTTTTCCATGCTATAAGCAGTGAGGTATGTTCAGTCATTTTTTTCTGGAGAGACTGTGTTATTTCAGAATTGGCTGACAGTATCCCCATGAGGGAAAGGGTAAGCAGTAATCCTAAAGTATAAAGAGGGGTATTACTGAACTTGCATATTGGGCTATGAAAAAATGGTTGACACTGATATTATAATGTTTGTGGGCAAACGTTTACATGACTGGGAGTTACAGATAACGTTTTTTATGATAGACGTTTTTCTACTTTATATGAACCCACATGGGTATAAGAGGGTACAGATGGCTTATTTATGGGTTTATGAACCCACATGGCTAGGTTTTAGACCGCTCTGGTGCGGTTATTGTAGGCTGTGAGACATCGAGTGAGATGGGCGGAGCCTATTTTCGCGCCTCAGTTGCGCAGTTGTTTTTCCCAGACAAGCAGCAAGCTCCAACTCCGGTGGGCCTTTCAGAACAGTATTGGGCCAAATTGAAGGGTTAATCCGATTTTACAGACCCCTGAGGGCAGGTAGGCGCCACAGCCGAGGTGCAGGGGGTGTTTTTTTTATCTGAAATTAGCGTTTTTATTGCATAACGTTTTTTTGGGAAGGGTTAAGTATTCCTTTCCTTGTGGGGCAATCTTAGCTGTCATGTTGGGATGCTTTTTTTCAAAAAAATTGGCATAATTTTATTATTTTAAAGCAGTTTTGGAAAAATTGTATGCTTTATTTCTCTTAAAGGCGCAGTACCGTTTTTTAAGATTGTTATTTTTTCACTAAATAAAGTGTTTTCAAGCCTGTTTGTGGTCATTACTAGCCTGTTTAACATGTCTGACATTGAGGAAAGTCAATGTTCCATGTGTTTAGAAGCCATTGTGGAACCCCCACTTAAAATGTGTCTCTCATGTACTGAAAGGGCCTTGCATTGCAAAGTACTTATTTTAGCTGATAAAAGTATGTCTCAGGATGATTCTCAGTCAGAAGAGAATCAGGTTATGCCATCTACCTCTCCCCAAGCGTCACAACCTTTAACACCCGCCCAAGCGACGCCAAGTACTTCTAGTGCGTCTAATTCTTTCACCCTGCAAGATATGGCCGTAGTTATGTCTACTACCCTCACAGAGGTATTATCTAAACTGCCTGGTTTGCAGGGGAAGCGCAGTAGGTCCGGTATTAGAGTAAATGCTGAGCCCTCTGACGCTTTATTGGCCATCTCCGATGTACCCTCACAATGTTCTGATTTGGGGGTGGGGGAATTGCTGTCTGAGGGAGAGCTTTCTGATTCAGGAAAGATGCTCCCTCAAACAGACTTAGATATGATGGCCTTTAAGTTTAAGCTTGAACACCTCCGCTTGTTGCTCAGGGAGGTTTTAGCGACTCTGGATGATTGTGACCCTATTGTAATTCCACCAGAGAAATTGTGTAAAATGGATAGATATCTAGAGGTCCCTACTTACACTAATGTTTTTCCAGTCCCTAAGAGGATTTTGGACATTGTTACTAAGGAATGGAATAGACCAGGCATTCCGTTCTCTCCCCCTCCTACTTTTAAGAAAATGTTTCCCATATCTGACACCATTCGGGATGCGTGGCAGACAGTCTCTAAGGTGGAGGGAGCTATTTCTACCCTGGCTAAGCGTACAATTATACCTATTGAGGACAGTTTTACTTTCAAAGATCCTATGGATAAAAAAATTAGAGGGTCTTCTAAAGAAATTGTTTATTCATCAGGGTTTTCTTCTACAACCTATAGCGTGCATTGTTCCTGTAACTACTGCAGCTGCTTTTTGGTTCAAGGCTCTAGAGGAGTCTTTTAAGGTTGAGACCCCATTAGATGATATTTTAGTTAGAATTAAGGCTCTCAAGCTAGCTAATTCTTTTATTACAGATGCCGCTTTTCAACTGGCTAAATTAGCGGCAAAGAATTCAGGTTTTGCCATTTTAGCGCGTAGAGCGTTATGGCTTAAGTTCTGGTCTGCTGATGTGTCATCAAAATCGGGCCTGAACTGAACGAGATGATTTCCGACATCACTGGAGAAAAAGGCCACGCCCTTCCTCAGGATAAGACAAATAGAATGAGGGCCAAACAGAATTTTGGACATTGTTACTAAGGAATGGAATAGACCAGGCATTCCGTTCTCTCCCCCTCCTACTTTTAAGAAAATGTTTCCCATATCTGACACCATTCGGGATGCGTGGCAGACAGTCTCTAAGGTGGAGGGAGCTATTTCTACCCTGGCTAAGATTTCAATTATACATATTGAGGACAGTTTTACTTTCAAATATCCTAAGGATAAAAAAATTAGAGGGTCTTCTAAAGAAATTGTTTATTCATCAGGGTTTTCTTCTACAACCTATAGCGTGCATTGTTCCTGTAACTACTGCAGCTGCTTTTTGGTTCAAGGCTCTAGAGGAGTCTTTTAAGGTTGAGACCCCATTAGATGATATTTTAGTTAGAATTAAGGCTCTCAAGCTAGCTAATTCTTTTATTACAGATGCCGCTTTTCAACTGGCTAAATTAGCGGCAAAGAATTCAGGTTTTGCCATTTTAGCGCGTAGAGCGTTATGGCTTAAGTTCTGGTCTGCTGATGTGTCATCAAAATCGGGCCTGAACTGAACGAGATGATTTCCGACATCACTGGAGAAAAAGGCCACGCCCTTCCTCAGGATAAGACAAATAGAATGAGGGCCAAACAGAATAATTTTCGTTCCTTTCGAAACTTCAAAGGTGGTTTAGATCTCAAGATTCGAAACAACTTTCTCAGAGTCCCATCTTTCAAGATGGAGACCATTTGGACAATTTTACCAATGATCCAGGAGGGTCAATATATGACCACCGTGGATTTGAAGGATGCGTATCTTCACATTCCTATCCACAAAGATCATCACCAATTCCTCAGGTTCGCCTTCCTGGACAAGCATTACCAGTTTGTGGCCACAGCTCCCAGAATTTTCACAAAGGTGCTAGGGTCCCTTCTGACGGTTCTAAGGCTGCGGTGCATAGCAGTGGCGCCCTATCTGGACGATATTTTGATTCAGGCGTCAACTTACCAGCTAGCCAAATCTCACACGGACATCATGTCGGCTTTTCTAAGATCTAACGGGTGGAAGGTGAACATAAAGAAGAGTTCACTTGTCCCTCTCACAAGAGTTCCATTCCTAGGAACTCTGATAGACTCGGTAGACATGAAAATATTTCTGACGACGGACGCCAGCCTCTTGGGCTGGGGTGCAGTCTAGAATTCCCTGAAGGCTCAGGGTGTGTGGACTCAGGAGGAGGCTCTCCTTCCAATAAATATTCTAGAACTGAGAGCGATATTCAAGTTCATAAGATTCCAGTAGGACAATATCACTACTGTAGCATATATCAATCATCAAGGGGGAACAAAGAGTTCTCTAGCGATGATGGAGGTTTCATAAATCATTCGATGGGCAGAGACTCACTCTTGCCATCTATCAGCAATCTATATCCCAGGAGTGGGAACTGGGAAGCGGATTTTCTCAGTCGTCAGACTTTTCATCCGGGGGAGTGGGAGCTTCATCCGGAGGTGTTTGCACAATTGATTCATCAATGGGGCACACCAGAATTGGATCTGATGGCATCTCGTCAGAATGCCAAACTTCCTTGTTACAGGTCCAGATCAAGGGATCCTCAAGCAGTACTGATAGATGCTCTAGCAGTACCGTGGTCATTCAACCTGGCTTATATGTTTCCTCCTTTTCTTCTCCTTCCTTGTCTGCCAGAATCAAACAGGAGAGGGCCTCTGTAATTTTGATAGCACCTGCGTGGCCACGCAGGACTTGGTATACAGATCTGGTGGAAATGTCATCTCTGCCACCGTGGAAACTGCCACTGAAACAGTACCTTCTCATTCAGGGTCCGTTCCAACATCCAAATCTAGTTTCTCTGTGGCTGACTGCCTGGAGATTAAACGCTTGATTTTATCTAAACGGGGATTCTCTGAGTCGGTCATAGATACCTTGATTCAGGCCCGAAAGCCTGTCACTAGGAAAATTTATCATAAGATATGGCGTAAATATCTTTATTGGTGCGAATCCAAAGGCTACTCATGGAGTAAGATCAGGATTCCTAGGATTTTTCCCTTTCTCCAAGAAGGATTGGAGAAGGGGTTATCAGCTAGTTCCTTAAAGGGACAGATTTCTGCTTTGCCAATCTTACTTCACAAGCGTCTGGCAGATGTCCCAGACGTTCAGTCGTTATGTCAGGCTTTGGTTAGAATTAAGCCTGTGTTTAAACCTGTTGCTCCGCCATGGAGTTTGAATTTAGTTCTCAAAGTTCTTCAAGGGGTTCCATTTAAACCTATGCATTCCATAGATATTAAACTGCTATCTTGGAAAGTTCTGTTTTTAGTTGCTATCTCTTCTGCTCGAAGAGTTTCTGAGCTATCTGCAGTACAATGCGATTCGCCTTATCTTATATTCCATTCTGATAAGGTGGTTTTGCGTACCAAACCTGGATTTCTCCAACATTGGTGTGTCCGGTCCACGGCGTCATCCATAACTTGTGGGAATATTCTCTTCCCCAACAGGAAATGGCAAAGAGCACAGCAAAAGCTGTCCATATAGACCCTCCCAGGCTCCGCCCCCCCAGTCATTCTCTTTGCCGCTCTGAACAAGTAGCATCTCCACGGAGATGGTGAAGAGTATGTGGTGTTTAGTTGTAGTTTTTTATTCTTCTATCAAGAGTTTGTTATTTTAAAATAGTGCTGGTATGTACTATTTACTCTGAAACAGAAAAAGATGAAGAGTTCTGTTTAAAAGAGGAGTATGATTTTAGCAGCAGTAACTAAAATCAATTGCTGTTCCCACGCAGGACTGTTGAGCTGAGAGAACTTCAGTTGGGGGGAACAGTTTGCAGACTTTTCTGCTCAAGGTGTGACTAGCCATTTTTCTAACAAGACTGTGTAATGCTGGAAGGCTGTCATTTTTCCCTCATGGGGATCGGTAAGCCATTTTCTTAGACTTAGAAAGAATAAAGGGCTTATTATGGGCTATTAACTGGTGGACCACTCTTAAGGGCTAAATCTATTGTTTATTTTGAAAGTTTGAAGTAATTTTCACACTTTTATTGTTTGGGGAACGTTTTTATCGCCAGGCACTAGTTTAGACACCTTCCCAGTCAGGAAGGGCCTTTCACTATAGTAGGCAGAGCCTCATTTTCGTGCCATTATTGCGCAGTTACTTTTGAGTACAGTGCATGCAGCTGCATGTGTGAAGGTCTGGTATCCACTGAAAACGTTCCTAGAAGGCTTAAATTGGTATCGTATACCCCCCTGGGATTGGTGAAGTCGCAACAAAGGCTGTGGCTAGGACTGTAGTGGGGTTAAAATTGCAAACGGCTCCGGTTTCCACATTTTAAGGGTTAACTGCTTGAAAATTGGGTTGCAATACTTTGAATGCATTAAGACACTGTGGTGAAAATTTGGTAAAGTTTGGATAATTCCTTCATAGTTTTTCACATATTCAGTAATAAAGTGTGCCCTGTTTAACATTTAAAGAGACAGTAACGGTTTTGTTTTAAAACGGTTTTTGTGCTTTATTAACCAGTTTAAGCCTGTTTAACATGTCTGTATGTCTGTACCTTCAGATAGATCATGTTCTGTATGTATGGAAGCCAATGTGGTTCCCCCTTCAAATATATGTGATAATTGTGCCATAGCGTCCAAACATAGTAAGGACAGTACTGTCACAAATAGTAAGGTTGCCCAGGATGATTCCTCAGATGAAGGAGGTAGAGATAGTTCTACATCATCTCCTTCTGTGTCTATACCAGTTATGCCCGCGCAGGCGACCCCTAGTACTTCTAGCGCGCCAATGCTTGTTACTATGCAACAATTGACAGCAGTAATGGATAACTCCATAGCTAATATTTTATCCAAAATGCCAGCATTTCAGAGAAAGCGCGATTGCTCTGTTTTTATTTTAAATAATTTTTTATTTTTTGAAATAGATAAATGAACATAAGAGCTTCAAGAGCATATATGTAACTGACAAAGGTACATAATACGGCACTTGTAAAACATTACAAAGTATGGAACAATTACATATAAGAAAAGCATAATAGAAAATGCTGGGTGTCAAGGTCCATTGTCTGTTAATCTCCCAAACTTTCCCGCCACCTCTCAGGGTGGGAGTGTTAGAGGCCAGAATCCACAAGGAGACAGACATTGTTTTAGTAGTCCAAAAAAATCAGCATTTTCCTGTGTAATATAAAGGTTATGTCATAGCTGTTCACCTCAAAATCACAAAATAACCATTGGATATTGGAAATCAAATATATTAATCAACCATACTGAGATTATATCAAGTTGTTAAACAGGAAAAAAGAAGAAAAAGAAAAAGAAAAAAAAAAAAAAAAAAAAAAAAAAAAAGGGGGGGGGGGGGAGTGGGGTGTGTGGGAGGAAGGTTGTGGGGGAAGAGGGCAGGGGGGAAAGGGGTTCATTCGAGGGAAGGGAATAGGAGCCTGGATGGACAAATTTGGTCATGTAGTGTTAGAAAAGACCAGGGGTAGGGAGCCATGGGTCTCCCGCACTTTTGGTAGTGAGAGTCATTTCGGGCCGTACGCCCAGATCTTGACCTGGAGGTCCATTGAACCATGAATGTGGGAAACATAGGATTCCATTTTCTTGATAAAATGTAAGATGTCAGTCACTTGCTCCCAGGAGGGTGAAACGCGCTGTAGCCACATACGGGCCATAGCTAATTTAACGGCTAGGAATAGGTAAATACAGAACAGTCTTTGCGGCAGGGGCAGCTGCCTGGGCAAAATGTGAAAGAGACAGATACTTGGTGATATGGATAACTTAATACCCTCTGAAGAACAAAACTGGATTGCCTCTTGCCACAACGGCTGGATATGTGGGCAAGACCACCAGATGTGTTGGGGGGTTCCCAAATCCTCGCATCCCCTCCAGCACTTAGGTGAGTGAATAGACGAGATTTTAAAAAGGCGGACTGGAGTCATGTGCCATTGGAGAACAACCTTGAGGAACAACTCGTACAAAGTTGTACAATGTATAGCTTTTTTGGTGAGTTGGACTGCAACTCGCCATTGTTGTGGTTCGTGCGTAACCGCTAAGGAGGATTCCCATCGTCGGATTGGGGGGGATTTGTAGAAGACTGGGGGATTCATGAGTACAAGATATGAAATAGATAGTAGTCGAGCAGGGGGGGACGAGGAGTCCCATCTTACCTCCCAACTAGTTTTGGTTCTCGGAGGGCCTTTATCAAAGCCCCATGAGATGATGAGGCTGCGTAGTCTCCAGAACTCAAAATGCAAGAGGAGGGGTGGATTATACTTCCGAATAAAATCTTGAAAAGTGAGCAGTTTATCTCCTACATAGAGGTCTGCTATTTTGGTTAGATTCAAAGCAAGCCATAAATTAGGATGAGAATCCGGCAGTGCTAGTAACAACCCTCTCAATGAGTGTGATGGCGAAGGGTGAGGTGCTATAGACGGAAGGTTGCGGATCTTGTCCCAAAATTTCAAATTTGATTTTACAATAGAGTTAGCCAAAAGGGTAGAAGGCCTGGAATGTCTGGGGATCCACAACAGATCTCTCAGGGTGTACCCTGTTGGAAGGGATGCCTGTTCAATTTCGGCCCACCGGCTCTCCAAGGTCGCGTTCCATTGAGTTACGTGAGACAATCTGGCTGCTTCATGGTATTTTAAAATATTAGGGGCAGCTGCTCCACCCGCCAGCAAAGGCTGTTGTAGGATGTTAGTAGCTAATCTTGGGATCTTGTTACGCCATATGAATTTATTGCACAACTGCTGAAATTTGTAGATTGTAGGTCTAGGGATTGGGATAGGTAACGATCGAAATAGATATGTAAGTTTCGGGAGGAGGCTCATTTTGAAAGCTGCTATCCGGCCCAGCCAGGACAATGATGGAACATTCCATGTACCAGTAGTTTTTTCGATGTTAGATAATAGGGGGGTAAAGTTTAGATCAATCATCTCTGGGATATTATGGGATAAATAAACCCCAAGGTGTTTAATATGTGATGTAGACCACGAGAACTTGTATGTGCTCTTTAGCACATTGAGGGTCTCTTCCGAGATGTTGATTGCATAAGCTTCTGTTTTGAGAACATTTAGCTTATAATAGCTAACTAGGGTGAACTTATCCAACAGGGAGAACAAATGGGGGAGAGAAGCAAGAGGGTCAGATATAAGTACTGTTAAATCATCGGCGAACAGAGCCGTCTTCTGCTCTGTGTGGTGTATACTGACCCCATTAATTTGGGGGCAGGATCGGATAGCTTCAGCTAGGGGTTCCATCACAAGGGCAAATATGAGTGGGGACAATGGGCACCCCTGTCTCGTGCCATTCGTTATCAAAAAAGATTTGGAGCAGAATCCCAGGCCCTTAACCACTGCCGACGGAGTAGAATACAAAGCCGCAACCGCCGTGATAAAAGGGTCCGGAAGACCGAATCTTCGTAAGACGGCAAACATATATTCCCAGTTCACCCTGTCGAAGGCTTTCTCAGCGTCTAACGACAGGGTGACACAGGGTAGGCGCGATCTATGGGCCTCAAAGTAGATATTCAGGAGTCTTCGAGTGTTATCCGGACCCTGACGTTGCAGGACAAAGCCCACTTGGTCAGAGTCAACCAATATAGGTAGTAAAGAGTTAAGGCGCGCTGCCAAAATCTTGGCATAAAGCTTGACATCGAGGTTCAGCAATGAGATTGGCCTATAGCTTCCGCATAATGTCGAGTCCTTCCCTTGTTTCGGAATGGTGATAATGATTGCTCTGTTTTAAACACTGTAGAGCAGGAGGGCGCTGATGATAATTTTTCTGTCATACCCTCACACCAGTCTGAAGTGGCAGTGAGGGAGGGTTTGTCAGATGGAGAAATTTCTGATGCAGGAAGAATTTCTCAGCAGGCAGAACCTGATGTTGTGACATTTAAATTAGAGCATCTCCGCACATTACTTAAGGAGGTGCTATCTACTCTGGATGATTGTGACAATCTGGTCATCCCAGAAAAATTGTGCAAGATGGCCAAGTTCCTAGAGGTCCCGGTGCACCCTGATGCCTTTCCGATACCTAAACGGGTGGCGGACATAGTGAATAAGGAGTGGGAGAAGCCAGGCATACCTTTTGTCCCTCCTCCTATATTTAAGAAATTGTTCCCTATGGTCGACCCCATGAAGGACTTATGGCAAACAGTCCCTAAGGTCGAGCGGGCGGTTTCTACACTAGCCAAGCGCACGACCATTCCCATTGAGGACAATTGTGCTTTCAAAGATCCTATGGATAAAAAATTGGAGGGTTTGCTTAAAAAGATTTTTGTACAGCAAGGTTACCTCCTTCAACCTATTTCGTGCATTATTCCTGTCACTACAGCGGCGTGGT
>NW_026512738.1:0-14007 GCF_027579735.1 Bombina bombina
TGTATCCCCGTAATTGGTGATATTAATCTGTGGAATATTGTATTTTTATTGCATTTTTATTATATTTTTATTGTATTTTTTACTGTATTTTTATTGTATTTTCCACTGACCCGATTATGTATTTTTAACTTCATGTTCACTGCATCTCATTTTCGTATATGTTACATGGATCCATGGTTTTAATATATGTTCAAATAAATGTTTTTGACTGTTATTCACTTTTTGTTAGAATCTTCTTTGCCTCTAGTTGGCGCTCTCGGATTGTATTGTTAATTATATATAAAATCCCCCATCACACATTTGATATTAGATAGAAGAGCACTCCCTTTGACAGGCCACAAACATTACTTCAGCAGATAACATTTTTACACACAATAAAACAATGCCAGTCCACCTTAATCACTACTAGAAGTCTGATTAGACAATGGAAAGTTTATCACTAAACTTAATTAGAGCTGATCCCAGCAAACTTGTATTTAGAATGCTTCTTGAAGCTGAACAAAGTTATCTCTGTAGTTCTGACCGAAGGGTCTGTCACATAGCACTTAAAGGGACATTATACACTCATTTTTTCTTTGCATAAATGTTTTGTAGATAATCTATTTATATAGCCCATAAAGTTTTTTTTAAAAATTAATGTATAGTTTTTGCTTATTTTTAAATAACATTGCTCTGATTTTCAGACTCCTAACCAAGCCCCAAAGTTTTATGTGAATAACGCTCGACTACCTACTCCAGCTTGCCTCCTGTTTGTGTAAAGGGTCTTTTCATATGCAAAAGAAGGGGGAGGGGGGGAGTGTCTTATTTGTCACTGTGCAGTGGGCTTTCCAGCTACCTTTTCAGCAGAGCCAAACTGACTGCTTCTAAGTAAGTTTTTAAACAGTTTTATACTGGATTTTTATATCAGTATCTGTGCATATTATTCTTTATAGTAGTGTCTATTACATGCAGTTTATATGAAAATGAGTGTATACTGTCCCTTTAATGGCACACAATGAAACTGAACCAAGTGGGAGAAAAGCCAGGGACAAGTCATTTCACAGGTCTGGGGACATAGTCTTAAAGGGGCATTGTTCACCAAAGTCACAATATTTCCCCAGACGGTTCTTAAAGGGCCACACACACCCAACAAAAGTCAATATGTCCTCAGGGGGCACAATCTTCCAGGGGCCATAGTCATGTGGAAGGAGGCTGGCAAATAGGCTTCTCCAAAATCCAGGAAGCAGGGCAATTTTCCATTTAAAGGGCCAGTTACAGAATAGCAGTTTGTAACATATATATATATATATATATATATTTATATATATATATATATATATATATATATATATATATAGTATATATAGAGTAGGATGCACCGAAATGAAAATTCTGGACCGAAACCGAAAATTCAGGATGCCCTTGGCCGAAAACCGAAACCGAAAATGACCTTTTTCCCAAATGATTTTAAAATACGGTTTTTTCTATAATTGTATTAATAATATTAGACTTTTTAATGAATTTAATTACTCTAAAATGAAAAACTACAAGCCATTAAAATAAATAACCACACTTTTATTGAATGTAAATCACCAAATTAGACAGAAAAATAAACTTAATAAACCAATATAAATAAAAATCTGTTAAATCTGTTTCCATTATATAGGACTGAATAAAGAATAATTAGTTGATATTAATAGTGCTCCATAAATGGGTTGGCTTCTAAGCTTACATTACATACCAAGAGCACTAAGAAAAAATGAATAGAAGTAAAATTAGAAAGTTGTTTAAAAACACATGCTCTACTCTAAATTATGAAAGAAAAATGTTGGGTTACCTATCCCCTTTAAACAAATCTCTGTATAAGACTCTTCTAAGTTTGCTATTGATATTTGTTTGTTGGAAGCTCATCTTTTACTGACAGTTCTCTGTATAAGGCTCTTCAGTTACTAGCACCTCTCTGTATAAAGCTCTCCTGTTACTAAACATCACTCTTTATAAGGCTCTTGTTACTAGCACCTCTCTGTATAAACCTCTTCTGTTACCAACATCTCTCTGTATAAGGCTCTTGTTACTAACAGCTCCTGTATAAACCTCTTCTGTTACTGACATCTCTCTGTATAAGACTTCTGTTACTGACATCTCTCTGTATAAGACTTCTGTTACTGACATCTCTCTGTATAAGGCACATCTGTTACTGACAGCACTTTGTATAAGGCTCTTCTGATACGGGCTGCTCTCTGTTTAAAACACTTATTTACTGTCTTCCCTCTGTATAAAACACTTGTGTACAATTACAACTCTCTGTATAATCCTCTCTGTGAATGACAGCTCTCTGTATAATGCACTGGTGCATATTACAGCTCTCTCTATTAATAGGGTACCTTAGTGCTTTATACAGAGAGATGTGATTCACAGAAGTGCCTTATACAGAGAGCAGCAATAAGTACCTTATATAGAGAGAATCCAGTAACAGAAGTTCATTATACAGGGGGCAGACAGTGAACAGAAGACCCTTAATACAACAAAGTGATGTCAGTAACAGATGTGCCTTATACAGAGAGCAGCAGTAACATAAGTACCTTATATAGAGAGAATCCAGTAACAGAAGTTCATTATACAGGGAGCAGACAGTAACAGAAGACCCTTATACAACAAAGTGGTGTCAGTAACAGATTGCCTTATACAAAGAGCTTTTAGTAACGTAAGATCATTATTCAGAGAGCTGTCAGTCACATGATTGCCTTATAGAAAAGAGAGAGCTGTAATAAAGCAGCAGTGCATTATACAGAGAGCTGTCATTCATAGAAGAGGCTTATACAGAGCTGAATTTACAGAAGTGTTTTATAGAGAGAAGACAGTAACATAAGTGAATGAGAGCTCCCTGTTTAAGGCGACTTATGGTAAATGACAGTTCTAATAGTTTAACATTTTGCTAAATACTTGTGGCTCTATAACAAAACTAAAAAATAGTGGATCCTTAAAAGCAGCATTAGTAATATCTTTTAACTTCAGTTCCCATATCAGCTGACGAAAATTAAATCAGGAAGGTGTTCCACGTATGTTATTATCCTGCCTATGGACTTTGATTGAAGACTACAGAGTATTGCTGTTAACTGCTGCTGCTAAAAAGGGATTGGATTTAAAAGTTGCCAATCACTTCTAAATAGTTACAGTGAGAGAAAAAAACGAGTGGAGAATAAATGTAAAGATGGTACAAGTGCTTCGCTAAAAGTACTAAACACTACCAGTATCTACACATAAACACAGGCAGGGAATAAATATACTCTGTCTGCACTCAAGCACAAATGAATAAATAGCAGGGACTACAGGGAGTGCAGAATTCTTAGGCAAATGAGTATTTTGACCACATCATCCTCTTTATGCATGTTGTCTTACTCCAAGCTGTATAGGCTCGAAAGCCTACTACCAATTAAGCATATTAGGTGATGTGCATCTCTGTAATGACAAGGGGTGTGGTCTAATGACATCAACACCCTATATCAGGTGTGCATAATTATTAGGCAACTTCCTTTCCTTTGGCAAAATGGGTCAAAAGAAGGACTTGACAGGCTCAGAAAAGTCAAAAATAGTGAGATATCTTGCAGAGGGATGCAGCACTCTTAAAAATGCAAAGCTTCTGAAGGGTGATCATCGAACAATCAAGCGTTTCATTCAAAATAGTCAACAGGGTCGCAAGAAGCGTGTGGAAAAACCAAGGCGCAAAATAACTGCCCATGAACTGAGAAAAGTCAAGCGTGCAGCTGCCAAGATGCCACTTGCCACCATTTGGGCCATATTTCAGAGCTGCAACATCACTGGAGTGCCCAAAAGCACAAGGTGTGCAATACTCAGAGACATGGCCAAGGTAAGAAAGGCTGAAAGACGACCACCACTGAACAAGACACACAAGCTGAAACGTCAAGACTGGGCCAAGAAATATCTCAAGACTGATTTTTCTAAGGTTTTATGGACTGATGAAATGAGAGTGAGTCTTGATGGGCCAGATGGATGGGGCCCGTGGCTGGATTGGTAAAGGGCAGAGAGCTCCAGTCCGACTCAGACGCCAGCAAGGTGGAGGTGGAGTACTGGTTTGGGCTGGTATCATCAAAGATGAGCTTGTGGGGCCCTTTTCGGGTTGAGGATGGAGTCAAGCTCAACTCCCAGTCCTACTGCCAGTTTCTGGAAGACAACTTCTTCAAGCAGTGGTACAGGAAGAAGTCTGCATCTTTCAAGAAAAACATGATTTTCATGCAGGACAATGCTCCATCACACGCGTCCAAGTACTCCACAGCGTGGCTGGCAAGAAAGGGTATAAAAGAAGAAAATCTAATGACATGGCCTCCTTGTTCACCTGATCTGAACCCCATTGAGAACCTGTGGTCCATCATCAAATGTAAGATTTACAAGGAGGGAAAACAGTACACCTCTCTGAACAGTGTCTGGGAGGCTGTGGTTGCTGCTGCACGCAATGTTGATGGTGAACAGATCAAAACACTGACAGAATCCATGGATGGCAGGCTTTTGAGTGTCCTTGCAAAGAAAGGTGGCTATATTGGTCACTGATTTGTTTTTGAATGTCAGAAATGTATATTTGTGAATGTTGAGATGTTATATTGGTTTCACTGGTAAAAATAAATAATTGAAATGGGTATATATTTGTTTTTTGTTAAGTTGCCTAATAATTATGCACAGTAATAGTCACCTGCACACACAGATATCCCCCTAAAATAGCTAAAACTAAAAACAAACTAAAAACTACTTCCAAAAATATTCAGCTTTGATATTAATGAGTTTTTTGGGTTCATTGAGAACATGGTTGTTGTTCAATAATAAAATTAATCCTCAAAAATACAACTTGCCTAATAATTCTGCACTCCCTGTATGTATCATACCATCTCCAGAGCAGTTTTCTTCTCTCCTCCTGAAGCCATGCGGTCTCAAAATAGTCGCAAAAGCTAACGCTAGTCTCGCTAGTTACAAACACGCACCACAAGACATCATGGGATCTGTAGTTTCATTGATAATTTCTACAGTCACATGAGTATGTTTGTGTATGGAACATGAGAGATTATAAATATGATACTTTGCGATCTCGCACTTATATTAAGCCAGCCTTGCTCGCCATATTTTATGACTCATTCTCATGACCTGAAATGTACATCGAAAAATGTTTTGCAGATCAGGGTTCCGCTCATATGTATTAAATAACATCTCCTGCCATATTAGTAAGGAGAAAGAGGGTTAACCTGCTGTTAGTGTGGAGGAAGAGTTGCTCCGGTTCAGCAGTTCAGCTCCCTTAGAGACAACGGAGGTTTGATTTACAGCTTTGTAGTGCCTGGAGATAGAGGGGGGTTGCTCCGTTTTAGGCTGCTGTAAATCAAACCTTCCTTGTCTCTAACAGAGCTGAACCTGCACCGGAGCAACTCTTCCTCCTCACTAAGGTCAGCAGCACTAAATCAACAAAATACCGGAGCCTTTCAGGAAGTGCACGCACTGCAGATTCTTCAGATACAAACCGCTCTAGATAGGAAGGGAGGAGGCTGTGCTGTTCATTGCGTGAGTGGCATTATGGGAAATGTAGTTTACTAACCTAATGGCCTAGAAAGCCTCTAGCTGCACCGGTCTAAATTTAGGTGTGGATGGATGCAGTTAGCGGGCGGCCAGCAAGTGTAAGTGTGGCACAAATGTAACATGCAATTTCGGCCAGCTTGTCTCTCTTTCGGCCGAAATAGGGATAGGCCCATTTTCGGCCGAAAAATTTGGTTGCCGAAATTTCGGTGCATCCCTAATATTATCCCATTCTGATGACAAAACCAGGTGACATGCATGTGACGTCCTGCTTACCCCCGTGTGCATCAGGAAGCTCTGAGGTGTGGTTCTCGGTCTTGTCAGACATTGTCTTCTTTACTGACAAACGCAAGTGATGTTATTGTACGTAATCTTCATAGTAACAGGAGCCCTACACAGAGAGATAGAGGGGGGGAAAAGGTCCTCATGTACAGTTCATTGTCATAGGGGGGGAACACTTTTAATTATTTATGTTCAAAACCTGTATCTGAGCATCATAAACAGACCAGGACTCAGGAATACCCCTGCTTGGTTACAAAGGGATAAAGTGAATAAAATTGATTAATCAGAGGACAGTGAGTATATAAATAAACTATTCTAAGAGTTCATATATTATGTCACAAATTACTTTTTATTTTTGAGGAATGTGACCACCTCTGTGTTGAAGCTGTTTCTAATAATTTGTAAATGTTTGTATTTAAACACCAATTTCAGTGTGTGTGTGTGTGTGGTGGTGGGGGGGGGGGGGGGGTTCTGTGAGTTAACCTACACAAATTATATGCATTTTTTAGCAGACCAATCACTTTTAGAAACAAAACTTTAGTTTGCAATAATACCCAAATATGAAAAAAAGCAGTGATATTAAATGCAAAACTATTTTTGTGTCATTCTTCTACAACTTATATGACAGGAGTCAACAGTATGGCAATCTCATCTATAAATAATGGCTATACCTACACTAATATATATATATATATATATATATATATGGAAAAAAATAACTAAACCTTTATTGTTTATTCGTCTTCGGAAGCACATAAGGCTTTATGGTTAGTTTTGCACTACTTGTCTAATTATTAAGCAATACGCTGCAGAACTAAAGGCTGATGTACTGCAGGCGTGTCACAGACATTGGTGCCAGTGTGTATAAAACATTTATAATTAAGCTTTATGTAATTAATAATGTATTTTTTTATAACCATTGTCACTAATGTCTTCTACACTTCCTGTATCGGTCTCACCCACATGCCTCCTCCACAACACCTTATATATAGACACTATACATTGAACCTATAGAGATCCCTTTTGTATCACATGCACCACCCACTAATAAGGGGTCAATTTATCAAAGGCTTTCGCCAGCCTTTGAGCCCCTACGGCTGCAGGTTTTCACACGAGAACCTGCAAGCCATATTTAACAAGCAGTGGTCATCAGACCGCTGCTTTGCTAACCTCTTCGCCACCTCTTGCTTGGCGAAATTCAATCTCCCCGGTCAAAATAGCGCTCGTGGTGCAATGCTGAATTACTCCAGGAGAATTCAGACCGCCAGAGGCGAGCTGCGGCAGACAGGGGCCCGTTATATGTGCCCCTGTCCGCCTCAGCTTGATAAAACGCCCCCTATAGAACATCAAGCAGAGATACACAGTACTATAGAAAGGGTCCATATGTCATAAATACACTCTCCCCTTATATATAAACATTTAATAATTTATGTTCCCCTCAGCTTCACACACAGCAACCTACTCACACCTTATATACAGGAATAAAAATTTTTTAGAAAGTCTTCCTCTGCCTCACACACAGCCCCCTCCCCAGTACCGTATATATATATAGAACTGTATTATTAATTATAGGCTCTGCCTCACACATACACCCAGAGAGATTGCTTGTCTCACATACATCGCCCCTCCCCAGTACCTTATATACAGATCTATATTATTATAGAGAGGTTTCCCGTGTCTCATATACACAACCCTTTCCTATCAACAGATCTATATTATTATATGGAGGTGCCCTGTGTCTAACACTCACTGCCCCCTGCACCTTATATACAGATCTAAATTTGTATATAGATTTTTCCACTGCCGCACACACATCCAAACCGATCCCTATTACCTTTTATACAGATGTAAGTTATTGTGAGGTTCCCACTGCATCACACACGCAGCTCCCTACCCAGTGCCTTATATACAGCTATATAATACTATAGAGAGGCTCCATCTGCCTCACAAACACACATCCAGCTCCCTCCCGGAGCCTGTTGCTTCATACATACAGGATTTCTTTAGTACAGCATATGCAGGTACATAACACTAATACAACGGTGGCTTTGCTTGTGTTTACCTACGTGAATCAGCCATGTTGAATAGGTTGAGACTAGATTCTATCCCTCTAAAGGACATTGTCCTTTCTGAGAATGGGATTTAGCTCACTCAGTGTGAAAAAGCTAAATCCCATACTGCTAAAGGACATTTTGCCCCCTAGTGGTCATGTCCTGTATAGGGATGGGAATTAGCCCGCTCACAGTGACCAAAGATAGATCCCATACTGCTAAAGGATATTTTTGCCCCTAGTGGTCATGTCCTGTATAGGGATGGGAATTAGCCTGTTCAAATTGACAGAGCTAGATCACATACTGCTAAAGGACATCTTGCCCCCTAGTGGTCAGGTCCTGTATAGGGATGGGAATTTAGCCCGCTCACAGTGACAAAGATAGATCCCATACTGCTAAAGGATATTTATGCCACTAGTGGTCATGTCTGTATAGGGATGGAAATTAGCCTGTTCAAGGTGACAGAGCTAGATCACATACTGCTAAAGGACATCTTGCCCCCTAAGTGGTCAGGTCCTGTATAGGGATGGGAATTAGCCCGCTCACAGTGACAAAGATAGATCCCATACTGCTAAAGGATATGTTTGCCCCCTAGTGGTCATGTCCTGTATAGGGATGGGAATTAGCCTGTTCAAGGTGACAGAGCTAGATCACATACTGCTAAAGGATATGTTTGCCCCTAGTGGGTCAGGTCCTGTATAGGGATGGGAATTAGCCTGTTCAAAGTGACAGAGCTAGATCACATACTACTAAAGGACATTTTGGCCCCATAGTGGTCATGTCCCTGTATAGGGATAGGGACAGAGTTAAATCACATACTGCAAAACATGTTGCCCATATACAGCTTGCTTATACAGCTGGTTATTGTCCCATCTCTTATAGTAACTGAAAGGCGTTATAAGATAGGTATTTCAGTGGCGTTTTAGTACAGAAATGATAACTTTTATTATACTAATATGCCCTATTAAACTTCAAACCTTAAAGATTCCTCCAGAAAGGACAGCGTGAAGCAGGGCAGATAGTAAGCAAATCAGGGCATGGTCAGGTGGTCCTCAGCAAAACAGGACATTTATAAGGGCTGGGAGAGCTGCAGCAGGGACTGCAGGTTATTTTGCCCCCTCATCAATATGACGCATAGGGATTATAAGTGGTGAATTCTCTGTAATGACCATAGAAGCCGCTAACATTTACACATTAAATAGAAGACAAGTGGATGAGACAACCCTGGAGTTCTTGAGGCTTTAAAGGGACATGAAACCAAATTTTAAACATCTTTCTAATTTACTTCTATTATCTAGTTTGCTTCATTCTCTTGATATCACTTGCTGAAAAGCATATCTAGATATGCTCAGTATGCTGCTGATTGGTTGCTGCACAGAAAGCCCTTGTGTGATTGGCTCACACATGTGCATTGCTATTTCTTCAACAAAGGATATCTAAAGAATTGAGCAAATTAGATAATAGAAGTAAATTGGAAAGTTGATTAAAATTGCATGCCCTATCTGAATCATGAAAGTTTAATTTTGACTAGACTGTCCCTTTAAGGGCTCCATTTATTAAGTAGTGTGATAACCGCTGCTTTTTACAATCTCCGTCACCTCTGAGTCGACAGAGAGAAATCACCCTGAGCACGCTTGCTTGGAGTGATTGACAGGCCCTTCCCTGCCATGCGGGAAGGGGGTGGCAGTACACACTCGGTAAATTTTGGTACATACAAATAGAGGACATACAGATTCAAGTTTAGAACCCTGTCCACACGGCCAATAGTACACCTGGCCCTTTGTCTAAACGATAATTTCTAAGCTAAACCACATTATTCTTTGTATGTATTTAGAAGCTATTAGTGTTTCATTGACACACGCTGTGTGCACCCCATGCACCAGCAATCAGACACCACCCTGCTCAGAGAGACTGTGGCATCTTGTATGAAATAAATGGGGTCAATATTCAATAGGGCCCTTTCTTTAAAAAGGGTGCCATGTTTAAATCTTTGTGTATAAGGCATAAACAGCATATGTGCATATGCTGTTGATATGGTGATGACAGTATCATTATTTTGTTAATACAAGTCTATTGTAAAAAAGTGTCTGTTAAAAACCAAAATGCATCAGTGAAATGTGTCTAATTTTATGCTACCAGGTAATGGAGTTGTGCCTTGCATGGTTTCCCTATTTTTTTATGCTACACTTGTATTGATAAGACCAGTATATCATATAACTTGTATTGATAAGACCAGTAATGCATCTAATTGTATGCTAGCAGGTAATGGAGTTGTGCCTTGCATGGTTTCCCTATTTTTTTATGCTACACTTGTATTGATAAGACCAGTATATCATATAACTCGTGTTTAGAATGTTCTCTTCGCCAAGTTAAAATCCCTTCTACATGTTTATTGAGATTATGTTCCTAGCACCTAAAGGGATAAAAAAACATTTTTTCTTCTTTCACGATTTGGATAGAGAATCCAATTATAAAGAAATTTCCAATTTACATCTACTGTGATATTTGCTTAATTGTCTTGGTATCATTTCTTGAAGGAGCAGCAATGCTCTACTGGGAACTGGGTGAGCCAATAACAAGAGGCATATTAGTGCAGGCCACCAATCACCAGCTAGCTGACAGAAGTGAATTGCTGCTCCTGTGACTACCTAGGTTTGCTATTCACCAAATGATACAAGAGATGAAGCAAATTAGTTAATAGAAGTAAATAGGAAAATTGTTTAAAACTGCATGTTCTGTCTGACTTGTCAGTTTACTCCTGTCATTAATATCAGCCCCATTTGAATCATCAGACTATAGCAGCAGTAAAGGCAGCTTTTCCCAATAAAGGCCACAAACCAAACAATACTGTAACTTTATTTTACATTTCTCTACATATAAACATGTGATTGGTTTGTCCATTTATAGTTTGATAGCTAAGTTTGCTTGTGTATAGTGAGTCTATAGTATGCTTGTGTATAGAGTCTATAGTATGCTCTGTGTACAGTGAGTCTATAGTATGCTTGTGTATAGTCTATAGTAGTGCTTGTGTATAGAGTCTATAGTATGCTTGTGTACAGTGAGTCTATAGTATGTTTGTGTAGAGTTAGTCTATAGTATGCTTGTGTACAGTGAGTCTATAGTATGCTTGTGTACAGAGTCTATAGTATGCTTGTGTACAGTGAGTCTATAGTATGCTTGTGTAGAGTTTAGTCTATAGTATGCTTGTGTACAGTGAGTCTATAGTATGCTTGTGTATAGAGTCTATAGTATGCTTGTGTATAGAGTCTATAGTATGCTGTGTACAGTGAGTCTATAGTATGCTTGTGTATAGAGTCTATAGTATGCTTGTGTACAGAGTCTATAGTATGCTTGTGTACAGTGAGTCTATAGTATGCTTGTGTAGAGTTAGTCTATAGTATGCTTGTGTACAGTGAGTCTATAGTATGCTTGTGTACAGTGAGTCTATAGTATGCTTGTGTACAGAGAGTCTATAGTATGCTTGTGTACAGTGAGTCTATAGTAATGCTTTGTATAGAGTCTATAGTATGCTTGTGTACAGTGAGTCTATAGTATGCTTGTGTACAGTGCGTCTATAGTATGCTTGTGTACAGTGAGTCTATAGTATGCTTGTGTATAGAGTCTATAGTATGCTTGTGTACAGTGAGTCTATAATATGCTTGTGTACAGTGAGTCTATGGTATGCTTGTGTATAGAGTCTAGTATTATGCTTGTGTACAGTGAGTCGTATAGTAAATGCTTGTGTACAGTGAGTCTATAGTATGCTTGTGTACAGTGAGTCTATAGTAATGCTTGTGTATAGGAGTCTATAGTATGCTTGTGTACAGTGAGTCTATAGTATGCTTGTGTACAGTGAGTCTATAGTATGCTTGTGTACAGTGAGTCTATAGTATGCTTGGTGTGACAGTGAGTCTATAGTATGCTTGTGTATAGAGTCTATAGTATGCTTGTGTACAGTGAGTCTATAATATGCTTGTGTACAGTGAGTCTATATATGCTTGTGTAGAGTTAGTCTATAGTATGCTTGTGTACAGTGAGTCTATAGTATGCTTGTGTACAGTGCGTCTATAGTATGCTTGTGTACAGAGAGTCTATAGTATGCTTGTGTACAGTGAGTCTATAGTATGCTTGTGTATAGAGTCTATAGTATGCTTGTGTACAGTGAGTCTATAATATGCTTGTGTTACAGTGAGTCTATAGTATGCTTGTGTACAGAGAAGTCTATAGTTGCTTGTTGTACAGTGAGTCTAATAGTATGCGTTGTGTTATAGAGTCTATAGTATGCTTGTGTAGAGTTAGTCATTAGTATGCTTGTGTAGAGTTAGTCTATAGTATGCTTGTGTAGAGTTTAGTCTATAGTATGCTTGTGTACAGTGAGTCTATAGTATGCTTGTGTACAGTGAGTCTATAGTATGCTTGTGTACAGTGAGTCTATAATATGCTTGTGTATAGAGTCTATAGTATTGCTTGGTGTAGAGTTAGTCTATAGTATGCTTGTGTAGAGTTAGTCTATAGTATGCTTGTGTAGAGTTAGTCTATATAGTATGCTTGTGTACAATGAGTCTATAGTATGCTTGTTGTACAGTGAGTCTATAGTATGCTTGTGTACAGGTGAGTCTATAGTATGCTTGTGTATAGAGTCTATAGTATGCTTGTGTAGAGTTAGTCTATAGTTATGCTTGTGTAGAGTTAGTCTATAGTATGCTTGTGTACAGTGAGTCTATAGTATGCTTGTGTATAGAGTCTATAGTATGCTTGTGTAGAGTTAGTCTATAGTATGCTTGTGTAGAGTTAGTCTTTAGTATGCTTTGGTGTACAGTGAGTCTATAGTATGCTTGTGTATAGAGTCTATAGTATGCTTGTGTATAGAGTCTATAGTATGCTTGTGTACAGTGAGTCTATAGTATGCTTGTGTATAGAGTCTATAGTAGTGCTTGTGTAGAGTTAGTCTATAGTATGCTTGTGTAGAGTTAGTCTATAGTATGCTTGTGTACAGTGAGTCTATAGTATGCTTGTGTACAGTGAGTCTATAGTATGCTTGTGTATAGAGTCTATAGTATGCTTGTGTACAGTGAGTCTATAGTATGCTTGTGTATAGAGTCTATAGTATGCTTGTGTACAGTGAGTCTATAGTATGCTTGTGTACAGTGGGAGTCTATAGTATGCTTGTGTATAGAGTCTATAGTATGCTTGTGTAGAGTTAGTCTATAGTATGCTTGTGTAGAGTTAGTCGATAGTATGCTTGTTTACAGTGAGTCTATAGTATGCTTGTGTATAGAGTCTATAGTATGCTTGTGTACAGTGAGTCTATAATATGCTTGTGTATAGAGTCCTATAGTATGCTTGTGTAGAGTTAGTCTATAGTAATGCTTGTGTAGAGTTTAGTCTATAGTATGCTTGTGTACAGTGGATCTATAGTATGCTTGTGTACAGTGAGTCTATAGTATGCTTGTGTAGAGTTAGTCTATAGTATGCTTGTGTACATTGAGTCTATAGTATGCTTGTGTACAGTGAGTCTATAGTATGCTTGTGTATAGAGTCTATAGTATGCTTGTGTATAGAGTCTATAGTATGCTTGTGTACAGTGAGTCTATAGTATGCTTGTGTACAGTGAGTCTATAGTATAGTCTTGTGTAGAGTTAGTCTATAGTATGCTTGTGTACAGTGAGTCTATAGTATGCTTGTGTATAGAGTCTATAGTAATGCTTGTGTACAGTGAGTCTATAGTATGCTATGCGAGTTAATTCCCTTGGTTATGGTTTTTGCATTTTGTTTTTACTTTTATAGGCGAGCATATTCAGGACCCTGACCACTGGTTGTATACCTAGCTGTTCCGCACCACCAAGGCGTGTTGCGAGCACTATTAAAGGACACCCTTATTAGGATATTATCTCAGGAAATTCTAAAGGACAATATTTCAGGATCCTTTCACTTACATGTTCTAAGAACAGGACTGTCACTGGGATTATTAAAAACACTCATCATAGATGCTTTTTTGTACACTATTTTTGCATTTTTCAATGAATCATTTTTGGCCCCAAGGGGGCGTTTATTCACTTGGGTACCCACTTGACTGTATTATTGTACATTGTATATATGCCAGTGTCTTGTTATTTATTTGTAA
>NW_026512739.1:0-74895 GCF_027579735.1 Bombina bombina
AGCTGATGAAAGTTTTCAGGTTATGTTACTATGTAAGCTGTTGGGAGGAGCATTTGACAACATTTTATACAATAGATACATAAGTATTCTGAATACCTGTATTGGTATACACGTAGAACACAAGGGCAACACAGTGTTGTCTTTCGCTTTCCTTTGTGTTTGCATAGACCAAGATCATTACAAACAGTAAGTTTGCAAGCTATCAAAGGGCAGAGGAACTTCTCTTTTATTTTTAAATAATCTGCTTTCTTTTGCTTCTACAAGGCCACCATCTGAAAGAGACTATTCTCTTGGTCTTGGAGGTTTGTAGCTGCTATGGGAACTGAGATCAAAGGGGTTGAAGAACCTCCCCATCCAGCTCCCTAGCCACTACACTGAGCTTACTGGCTGAGCTCCTTTGTGAAGTGGTGACGTCACCGGCATTCCCATGAAGCCTGGGAGTGCCACCCACTAGGCAACCAATGGATCCCCAGCCTGTAATGCGGGGAAACGCCGAAAACAGTGTTTTAACGCTGATCCACTTGCATGAGGAAGAGGCATCGTAATGCGCCTGCAGGCTGTGATCTGCATGACAAACATACACACTAATTTTTAAAAATATGCGCTAAGACCTTAATGCCTACCTCAGATATAGCAAAACACTAAAAATGCTTGAAAAGCAAAATATAAGAGCAAATCTTAAATGTGATATTATATAAGAAACAAAATAAAAATAACTATCAATGACTATCAAATAGGTAACAAAATGTTACCGATTCCAAATGCCTAGTAAAGTCAAGAATAACGGTGCTTTGAACTTAAAACTTTAAAGTCGATTACAGATCCCTTCCACAGTTTTTTCCTCTCTCCAGCGATAAACAATAAGTCCTGTCTGACGGGTTAGGATTTTAGGAAAGGGCGCTGACTTCCTATAGCCCCTACGCGTTTCGTTCAGACCTCGTCCAAAGTTTTTCAAAGGATTTAAAATGGATAGGGATTTCCTCTTCTCCGCTTCTTTTATACATAATGTTTTTCCAGTACCCTCTAGTTTAAGGCTTTTCATATGGTTCTATTGCACTGTTAAGACCACATAAAAAATACATTAAGAGCAATGAGCATACTTTTGTAATAAATAAATCCATGCATAAAATTTTTTATTTAAAACCTCACCTAAAAAAGCTGACATATTAATATGGGTAGAGATAGCAAATCATTAAAAATATTTAAAATAAATATAATCGTGTATAATACTAAGCTAATAGATACAAAAAATTGGAATAGATACAAAAAAGGAGTAGATATTTAAACAAAAACAATTAATGCAACAAAAAATACTTTGATACAAGAAATGAATTGATGCTACAAAAGATACTTAAAGGGGCAGTCAAGTCCAAAAAAAACTTAAATAGGGAATGTAATTTTAAACAACTTTCCAATTTACTTTTATCACCAATTTTGCTTTATTCTCCTTGGTATTCTTAGTTGAAAGCTAAACCTAGGAGGTTCATATGCTAATTTCTTAGACCTTGAAGACTGCCTCTAATCTGAATTCATTTTGACCACTAGAGGGCATTAGTTCATGTTTCATATAGATAACATTGAGCTCATGCACGTGAAGTTACCCTGGAGTGGGCACTGATTGGCTAAAATGCAAGTCTGTCAAATGAACTGAAATAAGGGGGCAGTTTGCAGAGGCTTAGATACAATGTAATCACAGTGGTAAAAAGTGTATTTCTATAACCGTGTTGGTTATACAAAACTTGGGAATGGGTAATAAAGGGATTATCTTTCTTTTTAAACAACAAAAATTATGGTGTTGACTGTCCCTTTAAATACAAAAACATTATTCCACATTGATATCCCCATTTGCATCTCCACACACAAATAAGAAAGTGTATTAAATTGGCTATACAAACCAATAACGTTTACATATGCGCCGGAATATCAAGATCTTTATTAAGACCCCTAGGGTGCATGCTCCCTAGTTTAAATATCCAGTAAGTTTCTTGTAGTTTTAATATAGTAACCTATCCTTACGTGTAGAAGGTTTGTTTGAACAAATGGCCGAAAAACTGTATTTTGAAATAGCTCACTATTCTTGCTTTTCTTGTATTGAACAAATAGCATTTTTCATGTGAATTTATATTTTTTTACAATACCCCTTTAAATATTTTAGGTATGCCATTTTAAAATAAGATGTACATAAAATTGCTTTTTTTTACACCAGTTTTATTTCACAAGTAAGTTCAGTAAGCCTTGTTCAGAACTTGCTCTGCAGTGTCTGCTGCCTGACATTACCCATATGTTTAACCTCATAAATAAAATGCTGTTACATTAGACCATGTTATTATTGTGCTATTAGGTCCTTTTAACACCAAGAACTGAACTAATGTGCCCTTGTTGCATTTAATCAGCACTTTCAGTGCTTTTTCTTTGAGTTGACCGCACAAATCATGTATTTTTTTTTCAGCAGATAATGCACTTTTTGAAAATATCTTTAGTCTGCAGAAATAACCAAAACTGGCAGAAAGATGCCATGAAGAATGCAAAACTAGTGATTTGTTGTGTCATTTTTATAGTCTAGTAAATAAAAATGTGACTTATGTGAGTCATTATTTTCTAAGAATTGCAATAAACAGATTATGGTTCAGCTTTTAGCATTAATTTACCTTCCAAAAAACACCAACATTTAGGATTCAATACCTATGTTTTCTAATAAAAATTAGAAGGTACAAAATATTTGTAACTTTGCATCACCTTGCACTCCATGCAGAAAATAAGAAGAAATACAATATTATATACATTTTGAAGACTGCATAAAAATTGTGTGTGACATTAATCTTGACAATGTAGGCATGAGTATTTATGTCTGAAATCTTACAGGACCCAAAATATTTGGAGTTATTTCACATTATTATAAACCAGATAAATTTGAAGAGCCTAGTTTTTTGCCCTTTTTAATATGGGTGCCATGTCCATCTGCGTAATGGGGTCATTTGTCGGATTATGGGGTGTATACAAGAGGTCTGTTTATGGGTAAATTTTTTGGTTCTTATCTACCTCAAAGTCTATGTTTTAGAAAACAGACATACCTAGTAGAACAATTCAACCCTTGATAGGAACCCTCCTACCTAAGATGGGCATAATATCTATCATTCCAAATCTCGCGAATCCCCTCTTTTAATAAATGGGATTTGTTTGTGGAATGTGTTGTCTTTATGTATGAAGGCCACAGTAACCTTAGGTAAATGATTACCTTCTTATCATCTTATGCAAATTGATTACTATTGACAGGAGACCTTGCAGTAGAAAATAGTATCTCCACTTTCTACAGTGTGGTCGTATACACCTCTGTTGCAGTACAGAGGGAGTTAGTGGTTCTGAAAAAGCCTCCTTATAAAATGATAAATGATCTCTGGTTCTTAGTGAGGTTATGATCGATCACTATTACAATGATGACCATCTGCATGTTAGTGGGGTATGTGTCCCTTGTTATAAATAAATAAGATAAGGATGTGGTAACTGTTCACTGTTCTCCAGGGTGATCACATGCATTTAAAGTGGCCAATTGACCTATCATGAAAGAGGGAGTTCCCCAAATTAAATGAGGGATCACTTGAATCTTTGTGTCTATAAGCTGCTTCTTGGTGTCCCATTCATACAAGTTATTTAGAATAAATTCAACTTCCTCTGCCTCTTGACACATTCTTAGTGAGCTGTTCTTTACACTAAAGGTTATGGAAAGGCTACCTAGAATAACATAACATAGGAGCTGGGGAGAGACCCATTAGAACACAGGGGCGCATTTTGGCCTAGGCAAACAAGGCACTTGCCTAGGGTGGCAGATTGGGAAGGGCAGCACTTTTTTTGTGGCTATATTGTAAGAAGCGTACAGTTTATTTAGAAGTATTATACAGTATATAATGAGATATTTTGCCAAAAACTTACTTTCTAGGGAGTATAATAAGACACTGCCCATGGAGCTTACAGTTTAGAGGTATCTCTGAACCTTTAATTTATTTAGCCAGCTACTGCCTTTATGCGTATATGTGTTTGTGCATGTGTGTGTGTATAACTGTGTGTTTGTGTCTGTGTGTGTGCAAGTGTTTTGCAAGTCCTTGTGGACATACTGGAAAGGCCATGAAATATTTTTATATCTTTCCTCCTGACCAAAAAATATTATTGGGGGTGAGGGGGCAACAGAATTGTTAGTGTCTTTGGCAGCACAAAACCTAAATACGCCACAAGACCTCTTAGTGAATTTTTACACATTTATTAGGCTGTCTGGCCATTCAGAGACAGTATAATATGTTAAACTTCAATACAATATTGACTATTAGATGGTTTATAAAAATAAAATAGGCAGATCAAGGTGAAAGTGTGATTAAATGTACATAATTAAAAAATAAACTGTCATGATTCAGATAGGGCCTGCCATTTTAAAAAAACTTTCCAATGTACTTTTATCATCAATTTTGCTTTGTTCTCTTGATATTCTTAGTTGAAAGCTAAACCTAGGAGGCTCATATGCTAATTTCTTAGCCATTGAAGGTTGCCTCTTATCTGAATGCATTTTGACATTTTCACAACTAGAGGGCATAAAAATGTGTGCCATATAGATAACATTGTGCTCATGCACGTGGAATTACCTAGGAATCAGCACTGATTGGCTATAATGCAAGTCTGTCAAAAGAACTGAAATAAGGGGCAGTCTGCAGAACCTTAGATACAAGGTAATCACAGAGGTAAAAAGTGTATTATAACTGTTGGTTATGCAAAACTGGGGAATGGGTAATAAAGGGATTATCTATCTTTTTTTTTTTTTTTACATTTTTTTTATTTTATTTTTTATAATCTTTTATTGAGGTTATGCACAAAGACAACAAAAGAAAAGAGAGCATACATTAAATGTCACATGACATAAATGATATAGTTTTTCATGAGTTCATTACAATGATAAAGCTAGCAAACCGAAGGATGACAAGTTATGAGCTCTTGAAACCTCCATTTTATAGTTTTAAAAGCTTCTATGGACGACTAATGGTCTGGCCAGCACTGGGCCCTTTGATATAGGAAGCACTGGTGAAGTAAGTTAGTCGTATCACAACCCCAGAGGGTCTAATGACACATAGTAAATCTAACGATTCAATGGTAATAATAAAAGTTGTATATAATAAATTGAACAATAGTAATAACATATAAACTTAAATGAAATCTGAAAAAGTTTATCAGCGGTAAAACAACACTTGATGTGTTAGAATATCCACTTTTGAAGTGGAATCTCAGTGTATACAAGTTTCAAGTAGTGGTTACAAGACGGGCCACTTTGGGGCCAATTAATTAATGGTTATAAGCATGAACTGAGAACAATATATGAATTATAGGAGCGGTTTAGACATGGCATAGGGAAAAAAATCTGGGGGCACATATCTAATGCTTACCACTGTGAGATAAATTGTCAAACAAACTAGACACTAGAATAATACTAAGATTCCTCTAGTGTTAACTGAATGCCACTTTCACCTGCAAATGTAGGTCCTTATAACAGTACAGGTGGCCCTCGTTTTACAACGGTTCAATTTACACCGTTTCAGAATAACAACCTTTTTTTTTCAGTCATGTGACTATTGAAAAGCATTGAGAAGCAGTTCATTTATTAAAAAACCAGTAGGTGGAGCTGTCCGCTTGTGTTGCAGCAAAGCCATGCAAGCTGAAATGAATCAGTTTAACCAGACCTGAGCTATTGAGTAGATTTCAAAGGAACAAGATCTTCCTGTCTATAACTCAGTCCAGATTGGAATGCATAGAAAGAACTGTTTGCAGAAAAATGCAAGTGAAGTCTGTGTGTGTGATTATTTTATTAGGTTTATAATGCTGTTTAGCATTTAAAGTCTACATTTCAAAGCTTTTAAAATAATGTATTAGGTGTTATGACAATTTTGAGAGGGGCCTGGAACCTATCTCCCTCACTTCCCATTGACTTACATTATAAACTGGGTTTCAATTTACAACGGTTTCGATTTACAACCATTACTTCTGGAACCTAACCTAACTGAGGGCTACCTGTATACAAAATTTGGTGAGCATGTGTTCTAACTTAGCTGTAACTTAGCTGCGTTATAGTCTACTTTAGTTTATATACTCGAGATGAACACCTCTCAATATTGCTGGATCGACTATATGCTCCTAATCACTATCTGTATAAATTCAGGAGGAGACTTCTATTGCCAAACATAGGAAATATTATATGGGGTATTGTAAATATAACTGTAACGGGAGTTTACATCCACATTTGTATCTGTATCTGGGCTATCGTATTGTAGGTCGGAATAGACCCTACAGATATAGCCCTTCTTACGTCTGTGTTATGTATTATAAAGATAGGCTAGTTGATGTTGTTATGAGTTGCTACTGAGGATGCCCGCTCTTTCTCCTGCCGCTGAGGGAGACCGAGGAAATATGTCTTTGTGGATAACAGTCAAAACAATTTAGTTCAATATAGTGCTCTACACAACATTAAACAAGAGTTAAAGTAATATTGAGTGCATTTACATAATGAGTTGGTGATGTCACATAATCTTTGGGCATATAGTTAGCGTACCATGGAGATATTAAAATAATGCTGTATATAGAAGCTTAATTATATAGTAGGAGCTTGAAATCAATAAAGGAGTATATTGAAGCTACTAGTCATGATAAGAGTTTAATACTGACATATGCTTATGCAGAGTATACCATCAGACTATTCATAAGAAGGAGACAATGTAGTTAAATTGGGCATCGAATTAAGGATGGTAAGAGACTGTATTTAGTATCTTATTAAGCTAAATCGATATGAGTACACAAATTTAATATAGGACATTCAACGTATAAAATATATGAATGTACCTGTACTTTATGTGACCAGATCAACAAGAGGAGAGATAGAACACACAGAACTTGGTATTTAAGAGGGCATATAGACCAACAACAGGAACGTGTTACTACATATATACAGTAAACTAATTATTTTATAGAGTCCATCTTATAAATGTTGAGTTTGAAGACTCAGCTTAACTGCCCATTTTTAACCTATCCCACACACAACTGGTTTAGGTGCATATTTTAAGGGAAAATGTGAGAAGTTAGAGTAGGCAGAGACCTCCAAGGCACTTTTGGATCTAAAAAAATCCCATTTTTAAATCGTATATCTGATCCCGACTCCTCAGCCACACATGCATACCTCTGCTTTTAGCAGTGCCTAGGAAATTCACTCTATTTAGTATATGCACCACAGGTAGGCGAGTGTCCCAGTTTGGTAATAAAGGTGTAGCTGAATTAGTAGAGGTCAGGGCTGCATACAGACTCGGCTGAGGGTTAGGTTGCAGTGTAGGTTAGTGAGAAGCTCTGTTGTAATACCCTGCCTCTGATGACTTAAATCTCGCTTCTGGTGACCAGTCGGTGTCTCCATAGAGCTCACAGGCATCAGTAGGGAGGGTCATCTGACCTGCAGGACTCTGGCAATGTCCATGACACAACTAGGGTCGCTTTTTTGAATAGCGCAAACACCATGGGAGCTCCTGTTGGGTAAAGGGAATTGCATCCTCTGGCTCCTCTATGCTGTTGAACTCATCTTGTGTGTTCAAATCTTGTATATGTTGTGACAGTCTTTCAAATCTATCCTGCATGGCCTCTTCTAATTTTAATAATAGGGCCCGTACTGTGGTATGGAAGTCCTCCATTTTGTTGTCTCTGTAGATGCACCCCAGTGTTTTTATAAATGATATGAAAGAGTGGACCTCTACTCGCGATACACAAATGTCTCCAGACTTCAGATATCAACAGATCCTGTGTCGGGTATATATGTCCTACAATACCTCTCTAGTTTGGTCTGGTAGTAGTAGCGGACGGTGGTGTGTAAGTTTTAGGCCCCTGGAACCCCATCAACGGCAGGCCCTGCCACAGGTCCCGGGCTCTACTGTGAGGTGCTACAGATTGCATCAGTGTCGTTTAGCAAAGTCGGGTTTATGCAGGGACTTGGTGAGCTTTCAATTATTGCCTGTGTGGTTGTCTACAGAAGAACATCCAGGATTACCGCATAGGCCTCAATAGTCGCCGTGGAGTGCTCTCAGGTGATATTTGGCCTACAAAAAGTAGGTTAAAGGTCTCACCCACTCTCTCGATGTCTGTGGCTAAAGAGAGTATCCTTTAGAGAAGGTAGTGTGGCTTTTTTAGAGCTTTATGCCGTATCAGTAGTTGGAGCTCAAAGCAGATGCGACTGCTCTCCTCGGCTGTTGGCTCTGCGAGATTATCTTTTTAAATAATAACAATTCTGGTGTAGACTGTCCCTTTTAAATCAACTGCTCTTTGGACCGTTTATAGATTGTATATTGCCCAAACTGCATTTTTGCTTATCTTTGTAAAAGCATTTTAAATCATACTACTGCAGTTACATATATAAACTATATGCACATATACAACAGTCTGTGTTTGACATATGACAGAAAGTTTACCAAGGAACAATAAAGATAGCGGGCGCCCTTGTTGAGCCATGTGTAATATACTCAGAGTATGTGATGTTAAATGAAAAATGTCGAGGATGGAGACACTCCAACTAATAGAGCTATACCAACTGTGATATATATATATATATATGTGTGTATAGAATATAAGTATATATAAATGTGATAAAATATACTGTGAGGAATAAAATATGAGAATCTTTGACAGATAACGTAGATGATGTAAATCCCTATCTGGAGAAATAAACAAAGGTATTGTCTGTAGAATAATTGTTAGTTAATAGTTCTCAATATCTGAAGAGAGTCAAGTCTCATAAAGGGATGATGATGTCCACAGTGGATAGATGGTGGTACAGGTCAGGCAGCTATCTGTAGAGAGATCGAGGCCACGATCCAAGATCAGTAATCTGCAGACAACCTAAAAACACAGAAGAGCCACATGGCCCAATATTGCAAATTAAGTTATTAGGATAAGTAGATAGAGCGGTCTGGGCTCAATAGCAGTCTTCTGGGTGACTACTATTGACCCCAGGCTGCTCCTTCTGCACCATTAGGGGTGCCTTAACCAAATGTGAGTGTATCTACTTAACCTAATACCTTCATTTGCATCCAACAATATTGGGCCATGCTTCTGTGTTTTATGTTGTCTGCAGAAAGTTTACCAGTTGTACATAGTTTACCAATCTTGACTCCTTGAAAAAGCCAAAGTATCTGATGGAATGCACGTTGGAGTAGTTATCCAGACACGGACTGATACATAACAGGAGGTGGGACTTTCGAGTTACACATCAAGCAAGACACACCGTTGCAAAACTGTGTATAAAAGCCATAAGGAATGTAATCACTTAACCTTTTAGCTGTGTGCAACTCAAACAGTCTGTTATATTGCAAATGGGTTTATAATCTCACATATATTGTTGCCACAACCTGGTTTATTTGCATGAATTAAATTGTTACAAAGTTCTTACTTATAACACTCTTGTTTCCAGGTACACAAGAGTGTTAGCTGTATATATGTTCAGCTGGGTGAGTTTACATATGCACTATAAAGTATTATGTTTCTCCTTTTGTAGGTATATATATGTTCAGATAACCTCCAAAACTCCAGTATTCCAGTATATTAATTGTATCACAAGTAGATAGCATGAAGATATATTGGTGGTATCGAACTAACTTTGTGTGTTTTGTAAAAACATCAACCCAGGTTACTCACGGTTATCCGGCCCACTATGCGGGATGTTGGAAAGTGTTCAGGCACTCCTCCTCCTCACCAGATAGCCGTTATCCAGTACAGAACCTGTAGCTTAGAAATCTCTGCGGTGTATCTCACACACCAAAAGGAATCCCGCAATACCACAATGGCGAAAAATAAGCAATCATAGACCGAGCTGAATCATCACTGTATATTTATTGTCACATCAAGGAAAACAAAGGTTCCACCACTCCACACACATCAGCTACATCCAACGCGTTTCCTGCTGCTAAACAGCACTTGACGAAGTGCTGTTTAGCAGCAGGAAACGCGTTGGATGTAGCTGATGTGTGTGGAGTGGTGGAACCTTTGTTTTCCTTGATGTGACAATAAATATACAGTGATGATTCAGCTCGGTCTATGATTGCTTATTTTTCGCCATTGTGGTATTGCTGGATTCCTTTTGGTGTGTGAGATACACCGCAGAGATTTCTAAGCTACAGGTTCTGTACTGGATAACGGCTATCTGGTGAGGAGGAGGAGTGCCTGAACACTTTCCAACATCCCGCATAGTGGGGCCGGATAACCGTGAGTAACCTGGGTTGATGTTTTTACAAACACACAAAGTTAGTTCGATACCACCAATATATCTTCATGCTATCTACTTGTGATACAATATAATATACTGGAATACTGGAGTTTTGGAGGTTATCTGAACATATATATACCTACAAAAGGAGAAACATAATACTTTATAGTGCATATGTAAAACTCACCCAGCTGAACATATATACAGCTAACACTCTATGTGTACCTGGAAACAAGAGTGTTATAAGTAAGAACTTTGTAACAATTTAATTCCTGCAAATAAACCAGGTTGTGGCAACAATATATGTGAGATTATAAACCCATTTGCAATATAACAGACTGTTTGAGTTGCACACAGCTAAAAGGTTAAGTGATTACATTCCTTATGGCTTTTATACACAGTTTTGCAACGGTGTGTCTTTGCTTGATGTGTAACTCGAAAGTCCCACCTCCTGTTATGTATCAGTCCGTGTCTGGATAACTACTCCAACGTGCATTCCATCAGATACTTTGGCTTTTTCAAGGAGTCAAGAGTTGGTAAACTATGTACAACTGGTAAACTTTCTGCAGACAACATAAAACACAGAAGCATGGCCCAATATTGTTGGATGCAAATGAAGGTATTAGGTTAAGTAGATACACTCACATTTGGTAAGGCACCCCTAATGGTGCAGAAGGAGCAGCCTGGGGTCAATAGTAGTCACCCAGAAGACTGCTATTGAGCCCAGACCGCTCTATCTACTTATCCTAATAACTTAATTTGCATACAACAATATTGGGCCATGTGGCTCTTCTGTGTTTTTAGGTTGTCTGCAGATTACTGATCTTGGATCGTGGCCTCGATCCTCTACAGATAGCTGCCTGGACCTGTACCACCATCTATCCACTGTGGACATCATCATCCCTTTATGAGACTTGACTCTCTTCAGATATTGAGAACTATTAACTAACAATTATTCTACAGACAATACCTTTGTTTATTTCTCCAGATAGGGATTTACATCATCTACGTTATCTGTCAAAGATTCTCATATTTTATTCCTCACAGTATATTTTATCACATTTATATATACTTATATTCTATACACACATATATATATATATATATCACAGTTGGTATAGCTCTATTAGTTGGAGTGTCTCCATCCTCGACATTTTTCATTTAACATCACATACTCTGAGTATATTACACATGGCTCAACAAGGGCGCCCGCTATCTTTATTGTTCCTTGGTAAACTTTCTGTCATATGTCAAACACAGACTGTTGTATATGTGCATATAGTTTATATATGTAACTGCAGTAGTATGATTTAAAATGCTTTTACAAAGATAAGCAAAAATGCAGTTTGGGCAATATACAATCTATAAACAGGTCCAAAGAGCAGTTGATTTAAAAGGGACAGTCTACACCAGAATTGTTATTATTTAAAAAGATAATCTCGGCAGAGCCAACAGCCGAGGAGAGCAGTCGCATCTGCTTTGAGCTCCAACTACTGATACGGCATAAAGCTCTAAAAAAGCCACACTACCTTCTCTAAAGGATACTCTCTTTAGCCACAGACATCGAGAGAGTGGGTGAGACCTTTAACCTACTTTTTGTAGGCCAAATATCACCTGAGAGCACTCCACGGCGACTATTGAGGCCTATGCGGTAATCCTGGATGTTCTTCTGTAGACAACCACACAGGCAATAATTGAAAGCTCACCAAGTCCCTGCATAAACCCGACTTTGCTAAACGACACTGATGCAATCTGTAGCACCTCACAGTAGAGCCCGGGACCTGTGGCAGGGGCCTGCCGTTGATGGGGTTCCAGGGGCCTAAAACTTACACACCACCGTCCGCTACTACTACCAGACCAAACTAGAGAGGTATTGTAGGACATATATACCCGACACAGGATCTGTTGATATCTGAAGTCTGGAGACATTTGTGTATCGCGAGTAGAGGTCCACTCTTTCATATCATTTATAAAAACACTGGGGTGCATCTACAGAGACAACAAAATGGAGGACTTCCATACCACAGTACGGGCCCTATTATTAAAATTAGAAGAGGCCATGCAGGATAGATTTGAAAGACTGTCACAACATATACAAGATTTGAACACACAAGATGAGTTCAACAGCATAGAGGAGCCAGAGGATGCAATTCCCTTTACCCAACAGGAGCTCCCATGGTGTTGCGCTATTCAAAAAAGCGACCCTAGTTGTGTCATGGACATTATGCCAGAGTCCTGCAGGTCAGATGACCCTCCCTACCTGATGCCTGTGAGCTCTATGGAGACACCGACTGGTCACCAGAAGCGAGATTTAAGTCATCAGAGGCAGGGTATTACAACAGAGCTTCTCACTAACCTACACTGCAAACCTAACCCTCAGCCGAGTCTGTATGCAGCCCTGACCTCTACTAATTCAGCTACACCTTTATTACCAAACTGGGACACTCGCCTACCTGTGGTGCATATACTAAATAGAGTGAATTTCCTAGGCACTGCTAAAAGCAGAGGTATGCATGTGTGGCTGAGGAGTCGGGATCAGATATACGATTTAAAAATGGGATTTTTTTAGATCCAAAAGTGCCTTGGAGGTCTCTGCCTACTCTAACTTCTCACATTTTCCCTTAAAATATGCACCTAAACCAGTTGTGTGTGGGATAGGTTAAAAATGGGCAGTTAAGCTGAGTCTTCAAACTCAACATTTATAAGATGGACTCTATAAAATAATTAGTTTACTGTATATATGTAGTAACACGTTCCTGTTGTTGGTCTATATGCCCTCTTAAATACCAAGTTCTGTGTGTTCTATCTCTCCTCTTGTTGATCTGGTCACATAAAGTACAGGTACATTCATATATATTATATACGTTGAATGTCCTATATTAAATTTGTGTACTCATATCGATTTAGCTTAATAAGATACTAAATACAGTCTCTTACCATCCTTAATTCGATGCCCAATTTAACTACATTGTCTCCTTCTTATGAATAGTCTGATGGTATACTCTGCATAAGCATATGTCAGTATTAAACTCTTATCATGACTAGTAGCTTCAATATACTCCTTTATTTGATTTCAAGCTCCTACTATATAATTAAGCTTCTATATACAGCATTATTTTAATATCTCCATGGTACGCTAACTATATGCCCAAAGATTATGTGACATCACCAACTCATTATGTAAATGCACTCAATATTACTTTAACTCTTGTTTAATGTTGTGTAGAGCACTATATTGAACTAAATTGTTTTGACTGTTATCCACAAAGACATATTTCCTCGGTCTCCCTCAGCGGCAGGAGAAAGAGCGGGCATCCTCAGTAGCAACTCATAACAACATCAACTAGCCTATCTTATAATACATAACACAGACGTAAGAAGGGCTATATCTGTAGGGTCTATTCCGACCTACAATACGATAGCCCAGATACAGATACAAATGTGGATGTAAACTCCCGTTACAGTTATATTTACAATACCCCATATAATATTTCCTATGTTTGGCAATAGAAGTCTCCTCCTGAATTATACAGATAGTGATTAGGAGCATATAGTCGATCCAGCAATATTGAGAGGTGTTCATCTCGAGTATATAAACTAAAGTAGACTATAACGCAGCTAAGTTACAGCTAAGTTAGAACACATGCTCACAAATTTTGTATACAGGTAGCCCTCAGTTAGGTTAGGTTCCAGAAGTAATGGTTGTAAATCGAAACCGTTGTAAATTGAAACCCAGTTTATAATGTAAGTCAATGGGAAGTGAGGGAGATAGGTTCCAGGCCCCTCTCAAAATTGTCATAACACCTAATACATTATTTTAAAAGCTTTGAAATGTAGACTTTAAATGCTAAACAGCATTATAAACCTAATAAAATAATCACACAACACAGACTTCACTTGCATTTTTCTGCAAACAGTTCTTTCTATGCATTCCAATCTGGACTGAGTTATAGACAGGAAGATCTTGTTCCTTTGAAATCTACTCAATAGCTCAGGTCTGGTTAAACTGATTCATTTCAGCTTGCATGGCTTTGCTGCAACACAAGCGGACAGCTCCACCTACTGGTTATTTTAATAAATGAACTGCTTCTCAATGCTTTTCAATAGTCACATGACTGAAAAAAAAAGGTTGTTATTCTGAAACGGTGTAAATTGAACCGTTGTAAAACGAGGGCCACCTGTACTGTTATAAGGACCTACATTTGCAGGTGAAAGTGGCATTCAGTTACAACACTAGAGGAATCTTAGTATTATTCTAGTGTCTAGTTTGTTTGACAATTTATCTCACAGTGGTAAGCATTAGATATGTGCCCCCAGATTTTTTTCCCTATGCCATGTCTAAACCGCTCCTATAATTCATATATTGTTCTCAGTTCATGCTTATAACCATTAATTAATTGGCCCCAAAGTGGCCCGTCTTGTAACCACTACTTGAAACTTGTATACACTGAGATTCCACTTCAAAACAGTGGATATTCTAACACATCAAGTGTTGTTTACCCGCTGATAAACTTTTTCAGATTTCATTTAAGTTTATATGTTATTACTATTGTTCAATTTATTATATACAACTTTTATTATTACCATTGAATCGTTAGATTTACTATGTGTCATTAGACCCTCTGGGGTTGTTGATACGACTAACTTACTTCACCAGTGCTTCCTATATCAAAGGGCCCAGTGCTGGCCAGACCATTAGTCGTCCATAGAAGCTTTTAAAACTATAAAATGGAGGTTTCAAGAGCTCATAACTTGTCATCCTATCGGTTTGCTAGCTTTATCATTGTAATGCAACTCATGAAAAACTATATCATTTATGTCATGTGACATTTAATGTATGCTCTCTTTTCTTTTGTTGTCTTTGTGCATAACCTCAATAAAAGATTATAAAAAATAAAATAAAAAAAATGTAAAAAAAAAAAAAAAGATAGATAATCCCTTTATTACCCATTCCCCAGTTTTGCATAACCAACAGTTATAATACACTTTTTACCTCTGTGATTACCTTGTATCTAAGGTTCTGCAGACTGCCCCCTTATTTCAGTTCTTTTGACAGACTTGCATTATAGCCAATCAGTGCTGATTCCTAGGTAATTCCACGTGCATGAGCACAATGTTATCTATATGGCACACATTATTTAATGCCCTCTAGTTGTGAAAAATGTCAAAATGCATTCAGATAAGAGGCAACCTTCAATGGCTAAGAAATTAGCATATGAGCCTCCTAGGTTTAGCTTTCAACTAAGAATATCAAGAGAACAAAGCAAAATTGATGATAAAAGTACATTGGAAAGTTTTTTTAAAATGGCAGGCCCTATCTGAATCATGACAGTTTATTTTTTACATTATGTACATTTAATCACACTTTCACCTTGATCTGCCTATTTTATTTTTATAAACCATCTAATAGTCAATATTGTATTGAAGTTTAACATATTATACTGTCTCTGAATGGCCAGACAGCCTAATAAATGTGTAAAATTCACTAAGAGGTCTTGTGGCGTATTTAGGTTTTGTGCTGCCAAAGACACTAACAATTCTGTTGCCCCCTCACCCCCAATAATATTTTTTGGTCAGGGAGGAAAGATATATAAAAAAATTTCATGGCCTTTCCAGTATGTCCACAAGGACTTGCAAAACACTTGCACACACACAGACACAAACACACAGTTATACACATACACACATGCACAAACACATATACGCATAAAGGCAGTAGCTGGCTAAATAAATTAAAGGTTCAGAGATACCTCTAAACTGTAAGCTCCATGGGCAGTGTCTTATTATACTCCCCTAGAAAGTAAGCTCTTTTGGCAAAATATCTCATTATATACCTGTATAATACTTCTAAAATAACTGTACGCTTCTTACAAATATAGCCACAAAAAAAGTGCTGCCCCTTCCCAATCTGCCACCCTAGGCAAGTGCCTTGTTTGCCTAGGCCAAAATGCGCCCCTGTGTCTAATGGGTCTCTCCCCAGCTCCTATGTTATGTTATTCTAGGTAGCCTTTCCATAACCTTTAGTGTAAAGAACAGCTCACTAAGAATGTGTCAAGAGGCAGAGGAAGTTGAATTACTATTCTACATAACTTGTATGAATGGGACACCAAGAAGCAGCTTATAGAACACAAAGATTCAAGTGATCCCTCATTTAATTTAGGGGAACTCCCTCTTTCATGATAGGTCAATTGGCCACTTTAAATGCATGTGATCACCCTGGAGAACAGTGAACAGTTACCACATCCTTATCTTATTTATTATATAACAAGGGACACATACCCCACTAACATGCAGATGGTCATCATTGTAATAGTGATCGATCACTAACCTCACTAAGAACCAGAGATCATTTATCATTTTATAAGGAGGCTTTTTCAGAACCACTAACTCCCTCTGTACTGCAACAGAGGTGTATACGACCCACACTGTAGAAAGTGGAGAATACTATTTTCTACTGCAAGGTCTCCTGTCAATAGTAATCAATTTGCATAAGATGATAAGAAGGTAATCATTTACCTAAGGTTACTGTGGCCTTCATACATAAAGACAACACATTCCACAAACAAATCCCATTTATATAAAAGAGGGGATTCCGAGATTTGGAATGATAGATATTATGCCCATCTAGGTAGCAGAGGGTTCCTATCAAGGGTTGAATTGTTCTACTAGGTATGCTCTGTTTTCTAAAACATAGACTTTGACGGTAGATAAGAACCAAAAAATTTACCCATAAACAGACCTCTTGTATACACCCCATAATCCGACAAATGACCCCATTACGCAGATGGACATGGCACCCCATATTTAAAAAGGGCAAAAAACTAGGCTCTTCAAATTTATCTGGTTTATAATAATGTGAAATAACTCCAAATATTTTGGGGTCCTGTAAGATTTCAGACATAAATACTCATGCCTACATTGTCAAGATTAATTGTCACACACAATTTTTATGCAGTCTTCAAAATGTATCTAATATTGTATTTCTTCTTATTTTCTGCATGGAGTGCAAGGTGATGCAAAGTTACAAATATTTTGTACCTTCTAATTTTTATTAGAAAACATAGGTATTGAATCCTAAATGTTGGTGTTTTTTGGAAGGTAAATTAATGCTAAAAGCTGAACCATAATCTGTTTATTGCAATTCTTAGAAAATAATGACTCACATAAGTCACATTTTTATTTACTAGACTATAAAAATGACACAACAAATCACTAGTTTTGCATTCTTCATGGCATCTTTCTGCCAGTTTTGGTTATTTCTGCAGACTAAAGATATTTTCAAAAAGTGCATTATCTGCTGAAAAAAAAATACATGATTTGTGCGGTCAACTCAAAGAAAAAGCACTGAAAGTGCTGATTAAATGCAACAAGGGCACATTAGTTCAGTTCTTGGTGTTAAAAGGACCTAATAGCACAATAATAACATGGTCTAATGTAACAGCATTTTATTTATGAGGTTAAACATATGGGTAATGTCAGGCAGCAGACACTGCAGAGCAAGTTCTGAACAAGGCTTACTGAACTTACTTGTGAAATAAAACTGGTGTAAAAAAAAGCAATTTTATGTACATCTTATTTTAAAATGGCATACCTAAAATATTTAAAGGGGTATTGTAAAAAAATATATAATTCACATGAAAAATGCTATTTGTTCAATACAAGAAAAGCAAGAATAGTGAGCTATTTCAAAATACAGTTTTTCGGCCATTTGTTCAAACAAACCTTCTACACGTAAGGATAGGTTACTTATATTAAAACTACAAGAAACTTACTGGATATTTAAACTAGGGAGCATGCACCCTAGGGGTCTTAATAAAGATCTTGATATTCCGGCGCATATGTAAACGTTATTGGTTTGTATAGCCAATTTAATACACTTTCTTATTTGTGTGTGGAGATGCAAATGGGGATATCAATGTGGAATAATGTTTTTGTATTTAAAGGGACAGTCAACACCATAATTTTTGTTGTTTAAAAAGAAAGATAATCCCTTTATTACCCATTCCCAAGTTTTGTATAACCAACACGGTTATAGAAATACACTTTTTACCACTGTGATTACATTGTATCTAAGCCTCTGCAAACTGCCCCCTTATTTCAGTTCATTTGACAGACTTGCATTTTAGCCAATCAGTGCCCACTCCAGGGTAACTTCACGTGCATGAGCTCAATGTTATCTATATGAAACATGAACTAATGCCCTCTAGTGGTCAAAATGAATTCAGATTAGAGGCAGTCTTCAAGGTCTAAGAAATTAGCATATGAACCTCCTAGGTTTAGCTTTCAACTAAGAATACCAAGGAGAATAAAGCAAAATTGGTGATAAAAGTAAATTGGAAAGTTGTTTAAAATTACATTCCCTATTTAAGTTTTTTTTGGACTTGACTGCCCCTTTAAGTATCTTTTGTAGCATCAATTCATTTCTTGTATCAAAGTATTTTTTGTTGCATTAATTGTTTTTGTTTAAATATCTACTCCTTTTTTGTATCTATTCCAATTTTTTGTATCTATTAGCTTAGTATTATACACGATTATATTTATTTTAAATATTTTTAATGATTTGCTATCTCTACCCATATTAATATGTCAGCTTTTTTAGGTGAGGTTTTAAATAAAAAATTTTATGCATGGATTTATTTATTACAAAAGTATGCTCATTGCTCTTAATGTATTTTTTATGTGGTCTTAACAGTGCAATAGAACCATATGAAAAGCCTTAAACTAGAGGGTACTGGAAAAACATTATGTATAAAAGAAGCGGAGAAGAGGAAATCCCTATCCATTTTAAATCCTTTGAAAAACTTTGGACGAGGTCTGAACGAAACGCGTAGGGGCTATAGGAAGTCAGCGCCCTTTCCTAAAATCCTAACCCGTCAGACAGGACTTATTGTTTATCGCTGGAGAGAGGAAAAAACTGTGGAAGGGATCTGTAATCGACTTTAAAGTTTTAAGTTCAAAGCACCGTTATTCTTGACTTTACTAGGCATTTGGAATCGGTAACATTTTGTTACCTATTTGATAGTCATTGATAGTTATTTTTATTTTGTTTCTTATATAATATCACATTTAAGATTTGCTCTTATATTTTGCTTTTCAAGCATTTTTAGTGTTTTGCTATATCTGAGGTAGGCATTAAGGTCTTAGCGCATATTTTTAAAAATTAGTGTGTATGTTTGTCATGCAGATCACAGCCTGCAGGCGCATTACGATGCCTCTTCCTCATGCAAGTGGATCAGCGTTAAAACACTGTTTTCGGCGTTTCCCCGCATTACAGGCTGGGGATCCATTGGTTGCCTAGTGGGTGGCACTCCCAGGCTTCATGGGAATGCCGGTGACGTCACCACTTCACAAAGGAGCTCAGCCAGTAAGCTCAGTGTAGTGGCTAGGGAGCTGGATGGGGAGGTTCTTCAACCCCTTTGATCTCAGTTCCCATAGCAGCTACAAACCTCCAAGACCAAGAGAATAGTCTCTTTCAGATGGTGGCCTTGTAGAAGCAAAAGAAAGCAGATTATTTAAAAATAAAAGAGAAGTTCCTCTGCCCTTTGATAGCTTGCAAACTTACTGTTTGTAATGATCTTGGTCTATGCAAACACAAAGGAAAGCGAAAGACAACACTGTGTTGCCCTTGTGTTCTACGTGTATACCAATACAGGTATTCAGAATACTTATGTATCTATTGTATAAAATGTTGTCAAATGCTCCTCCCAACAGCTTACATAGTAACATAACCTGAAAACTTTCATCAGCTATATGCTCATGTTGCTTACATGATTTTCTTAAGAATAATCATTTCTGTCTTTATTTTTTATATTTTTTTACAGATAACACTACATAATCCCTTCACTGCCAGACATTCATATAAAAGTTCATACCAACCACAATTACTTTGCAAGCAGTGGTTCTCAAGCAGCAGTAAAATAGGGAGCTGCTGTATGGGGCTGTAAGTGCTGCGCAATTTTAGAACTACAACTTTCTCAAACAATGTGGAGATCTTGCACTGCCCACCACGAACACAGTAACTTTTAGGCCTCAGCTCACGGTGCCTGCAGATGGTGCAGACTACTGGGATTCCCTGTTACGTCATTCACTTAATTTTACACATTGTTTTGCTACAATATCCATCCATAAGAGTTGTATTGATTTATTGTATGTCTTTCTGAATTTGCATCAGAATATATATGTTTGGCTTGACTCATGTATTATTTAAAGAGCAATTTACATTTACTTACTTGATGGATAATTTTGAACCCTTGCTGTAAAAATGGCTTTAGCGCAGGGGTAAAAAAATAAGTTGGCAGTGAAGGGGTTAACATGTATTTTAGTAAAATACCTGTTAAAATATTTTCTTACTACCCATAAATAAAATGGGTACTGGGCTGTAATGAAGAACAAAAAAAAACATTACATATTAGCCATAAAAATGCAAGTCAGTGACTTTAAAACTGCATTTATATATTTAAAGGGATATGAAAACTAACTTTTTTCTTTCATTATTCAGACAGAGAATGCAATTTTAAGCAACTTTCTAATTTACTCCTATTATCAGTTTTTCTTCATTCTCTTGGTTTCTTTATATGAAAAAGCCGGCCCATTTTTTGTTTAGCACCTGGGTAGCTCTTGCTGATTGGTGGCTACATTTACAGGTGCTGAACCAAAAATAGCCGGCTTATGCATGCTCTATCTGAATCATGGAGAAAAAAATGTGTTTCATATCACTTTAATTAAATCCATGATTACATTCTCAACTTTTTGCAGAATCTGTGGATGTCTCCAGATGCACAGTTATTTTTTTGTATTTTGTATTTATTTATTTTAAGTTTTCTAAGTAAACCAAAGCATTTCTTGACCCTATAAAATGAATTGTGTCCTAATACTTGAAAGTGAGCATCTATACGTTAAAGGGTCATGATACCCAATTTTTTTCTTTCATGATTTAGAAAGAGCATGTCATTTTAAACAACTTTCTAATTTACTTCTATTATCTAATTTGCTTCATTCTCTTGATATCACTTGCTGAAAAGCATATCTAGATATGCTCAGCAGCTGCTGATTGGTTGCTGCACATAAAGGCCTTGTGTGATTGGCTCACACATGTACATTGCTATTTCTTCAACAAAGGATATCTAAAGAATTGAGCAAATTAGATAATAGAAGTAAATTGGAAAGTTGTTTAAAATTGCATGCCCTATCTGAATCATGAAAGTTTAATTTTGACTAGACTGTCCCTTTAACTAGATCGATAAAAGGGCCAGTAAACCTAGAATGTTATATAATTCTGCACCTAGTGCGGAATTCCAATAATGATAGGATATATAGAGGATTTAGGGCTTAAAGCCCAGTGTAGAATTATACACTAAATATATAGAAAGTGGTTTAAAATGTTACACTTTATTAAATTAAACAACAACAATATAGATCTAAAGTTGGGTAAAGGAATAGGGAATATCACATCCAATCCTTATAACAAACTGGAACCCAACACTAAGTTAAAAACAAAGATAGGGCCTGGTAGCTAAGGAGAAGCATGAGAGGTGATGGAGGGTGCTATAAGAGTATAGGGTTAACATCAATTTTCAAACATTCAAAACAGGCATTCCTATGCACTCAAGGGCGTCCTCCTTCCTGCAAACTTCCTGGGGCTACCCAGCCAGCCGATTTCTGACTAAAAGCCCTATACCAATATCAACCGCACACCACACAGAAAACTTAATTGTTACATAACGTTCTCAATATGGACCATTATCATGTGTCCTTTTGAACTTAAAAGTAGTTGCAACTATGTTTATTTTAACAGTATTGTTTTGTAAAGGAATCACCAACATACAACATAAGTTAAGACTTCTGCCTTTTTAACTAAATTCCTTTTTACGGTATTATGTTATAGCGAAATCATTGTGTGTATCACACCAACATCAGTTACGCATAATGCCTTTTAAGTTGTAACTAAGTATCTTTTAACAATATTGTATTATAACAAAATCACTGTGTATCACACCAACATAATTTAGACACGCTGCCCCATTAGCCCCGCCCACCAGGTGCCAAATGCGATCAAATAAAAAAATCGTTAATTAGTTCTCAAACTTTAGGTTTCTCACTGAAATTATTTACAAACAGATTGTACAATTATGGCAAAAAATGGTTGTAAATGCTTCTCTGGGATCCCCTTTGTTCAGAAATAGCAGACATATATGGCTTTGGCATTGCTTTTTGGTAATTAGAAGGCCGCTAAATGCCACTGTGCACCACACGTGTATTATGCCCAACAGTGAAGGGGTTAATTAGGGAGCTTGTAGGGTTAATTTTAGCTTTAGAGTAGTAGACAACCCAAAGTATTGATCTAGGCCCATTTTGGTATATTTCATGCCACTATCTCATCGCCAAATGCGATCAAATAATAAAAAAAGAAAATCGCTAACTTTTTTACAATTTTAGGTTTCTCACAAACAGTTAGTGCAATCATGGCACAGATGGTTGTAAATACTTCTCTGGGATCCCTTTTGTTCAGAAATAGCAGACATTTATGGCTTTGGCATACCTTTTTGGTAATTAGAAGGCCGCTACATGCCGCTGCGCACCACACCTGTATTATACTTAGCAATGAAGGGGTTAATTAGGTAGCTTGTAGGGTTAATTTTAGCTTTAGTGTAGAGATCAGCCTCCCACCTAACACATCCCACTCCCTAATCCCTCCCAAACAGCTCTCTTCCCTCCCCCACCCCACAATTGTCCCTGCCATCTTTAGTACTGGCAGACTTTCTGCCAGTACTAAAATAAAAGGCTTATTTTTTTTTTAAATAAATATTCAGCAGTGATGGATCCCCTCTTAGCCCCCAACCTCCCTGATCCCCCCCAAGAAGCTCTCTAACCCCCCCCCCCACTACCTATTTGCACCTATCTTGGGTACCTAGTTTGCCATATAACTCATTTTGGGGGGGGGGGGGGGTTTAAATACAAATTTTTCTGTAGTGTAGCTGCCCCCCTCCATAACCTAATCCCCACCCCCTCCCAGATCCCTTTAGATAATAATTTATACCCCTCCATCAATTGCACTTTTTATGTTTAATAGTGTAGCAGTCCCACCCGCTCCCACCCCCGTGTGAGCTTCCGGTGCCCCTGCGCAGGATCTGCCCCCCCTCTGACCTATTTCCCTCAGCGATGGGCCGCCCACCCACCTCCCTGCAATGGCTCCCACCCACCTATGATCGGCACCATCGCTGGCCGTTACCGAGGCCGATATCAAGGCATCCCTGCAATACCTTGAAAGCGATCACCATCGTTTCCACCGCTTGAAACCCCAGAGGACGTGCCAGGCATGTCCTTGGTCACTAACTGACACGTCCTCGGTTGTTAAGGGGTTAGGGTTAAAGAGTCATGAAACCAAACTTATTTTTTTCATGATTCTGATGGAACATAAGAATTTTAGACAAGTTTCCAATTAACTCTGTTACCAACTTTGCTTCATTCTCTTGGAATGGTTGAATAAAAAGCAATGCGCACTAGGTGAGCCAATGATAGGCATATATTTGCAACTACCAATCAGCATCTAGCTCCCAATAAAGCATTTTGAACTTAGATTCGCTTTCATGCTAAAGGCTTGTAAAAAGTGCTAATGTAATTATATTAATGTACAGCTTGATATAATTATTTATGGCTAAAAAGTAATATAGATGTTTTTCTTCATAAAGTGCAATGTCCCTTTAAGTCTTAAATAAATATTTTTACATTTAAACTGCTCTACCCTAGAGCAATGTAGAAATTTATATGAATGACAGCCTTATCCATATGCAGATGAAAGCAGCCTTGTTTATTACGCACTTGTCATTTTGAATACAATCTCAAGAGTTACTTTTATAGTAATACAAATATTTGGTAAAATCTTAGTTTTAATTTAAAAAAAAAAATACTACTGTAATAAGGCTGTTTTACCACACCCCTTCCAATTCATCGTAAAACCATCAATAAGCATATTTTAGGGGACAAATCAGTAGTTTTTGAATACAGAAAATAAGATTTAAAATAAAAGTTCTGTTATGCTATTTGTAATAGAAATGGACATCTCATAATATATATATGCCCAGTTAATCACATGTATTTCCCTACACTGATCACAGCAATCACAAAGCCAGCAAAGGATAAAAAATATCTTCTAGTGGGTGTCGTTGCCAGTCCAAATTAATAGCTCCTCAGCAATAAACAGTAAGGGGAAAAAAGTAACTTTATAAAAAGCTAGACAGTAATGTGTGCAATAACAGTTTATACCTTAATATGCAGCAGAGCACGTGTAAACAGCTCACACTGACAGTCTCTCCTATACCTTCAGACAATCACACGATTCTTACTTCCTGCTACCGTATTCCTTCTAAAACTGCAACTGCCTCATAGATCAGAATAGAGAGGCTTTTTAAAATGTTGAGGTGATCCGATTACACTCGTTTCAATTTGTGAAAGTTACTATGATTTAATTATTTGCTGTTTATTTGTAGTGAGACTTCAGATGTACAGTTCGTAAGTAAACGAAGGAATATATAGATCAAGATGGGGCTATTGTACACAGCAATTCTGCCTACTTTGAAAAGTTTTCATCCTGTGTGTGCATTTATTTGTAAATACATTGGTAAAATCTTAGTTTAGCGTTCTAAATCATTTTCTCAGCCATATCTCATTATTTTCCTACAAAAATTGGCGTGGGGGTTCAGATGCTAAGATTTTACCAATACATTTATGTCATAGGGTGTAATACACTATTCATTCCCCTTACTTATTTTGCAAAGTTAAAATATTTCATTCATATTTATGTTTTATGTGACAGAACATGTTTTCAATGACAATTTGACAAATGTAAAAAATGTTTTAGATTTCTGAGATTTTCAAAATAAGACCTATATTTTGCTTTAAGTTTCCTTTGCACATCTAGTGAACATAAGAGAATAATACCGATTTCTTTCTCTTCTGAATTGAATTAAGAAATACATTTAAATGCCAATAATTTATTTCAACTTTACAATAGTTTACTTTTATTTTTTTCCGTCCTTTTACCACCAAAGCCTAGTTTTTCCCATTGAACCCAAAAATATTTCTTTCGTGATTCAGATAGAGCATGCAGTTTTAAGAAACTTTCTAATTTACTCCTATTATCAATTTTTCTTCAGTCTCTTGCTATCTTTATTTGAAAAAGAAGGCATTTAAGCTATTTGTTTGGTTCAAAACCCCGGAAAGCACTTGTTCATTGGTGGATGAATTTATCCACCAATCAGCAAGAACAACCCAGGTTGTTCACCAAAAATAGGCCGGCATCTAAACTTACATTCTTGCATTTCAAATAAAGATACCAAGAGAATGAAGAAAATTTGATAATAGGAGTAAATTAGAAAGTTTCTTCAAATTGCATGCTCTATCTGATTCATGAAAGAAAAAAATTGAGTTCAGGGTCCCTTTAACTCCGTCCCATGTACAGCAATATTGCAATGGTCTTTTTTTAAAATTTTGAAACTCCCTTTGCTACAACATTAGCTTTTATCACTCTCTGCTAGCTTCTGCTCCTTTGACACAACTAACTGTCATATTCTTGCATCCTTCCTTAATAGTACAAGTTCCTTTTTTATCTACTAATTTTTAAAGGGATAAAGGGACACTAGATTTTTCTTTGCCTAAATGTTTTGTAGATTAAGCATTGATATAGCCCATCTGGGAGTGTTTTTGTAAAAATGTATAGTTTTGTTTATTTTTTTAAATAACATTGTGCTGTTTTTCAGACTCCCAACCAAGCCCCACAGCTTTAGATGCATACTGATGTATACAGACTTTACATTGCTTCTGTTTGTTTAACAGATCTATTCATATGCAGGGCTGGGGGGAGGGTCTGCTCTCAGCCCCTTTCAGTGCGTGTTCCAGACTAACCTCATCACCAGTGCTAAACTGGGAGCTTATAAGTAAGTTTTTAAAAGGGTTTTATACTGGATTTTTTTTCAGTATCTGTGCATATTATTCTTTATAGTAGTGCCTATTACATGCAGTTAAATTAAAATTGGTGTATACTGTCCCTATAAAATGGAATACAGAGGCAGTGGTAGGTGGTAAAAGACTAGGGGCTGCAGCCCAAGGATATATTTCATACACTCACTAACGGGTCTCCTCAGCACTGATAAAAATGGAGGCAGACACAAGAATGCAGTGTAACAATAACAGTTTATTATGAACTTATTGCAATCATATAACTCAGTATTCAGCTTACAAGAAAGGCAGTAATTAAACTATGAAGATTGACCTATAACTCTAACACTGTGTTACTTCTAGGGGGGCGCAATAAACCATATGCATGAAAGATAAAATATATCCTTAGAATCCAAAAAATAATAATAGTATTTCAATTGTTGATAAGAAAGTGCTAGTGATAAACAGACTATAATATGCAATGATGTATAAACAAGAATATATATAAGTACAATACAAAAATGAAGAAATAATAAATTGAACAATTAGTATGGACAAATTAAAGTCCTTAAAGTTCTTATCTGTATATGAAACCTTCTTCAATGATATCCCATGAAGGATCAAAACCTTATGTAAGATGATGGTAGTCCCATATGATGTAAACGATCAGGATGTCGCAGTTAAAGGAAGGAGTCAGCTGCTTTGTCAAGATAGTCAGGATCTGGATACAAATTTTCTCTGTGAAATAATCACAAACAACAAAGGCGCCTCCTGGTGTAATAAAGTTGGTACAAGCAAAAAATGTGATGATCAAAAAGGTACTCACAAGTGGAGCAGCACCAATTGTGCTAATTCAAACAGACTGGGATCTCTCAGTGTCCCAGGTCACTGACAAAGCAAGGATACTGGTGCCTCCAACGTCCTACTGGACCAAATAAGCTCAGACTCTCAAAGCGGTTAGTAAAAACCACAATTTAATAACAAAATAAAAATCAAGGTGTCAATAATATAACACTTGATATAAAAATACAATAAGCAATGCATTTCTCAGACCACTGTCTGGTCCAGTAGGACGTTGGAGGCACCAGTATCCTTGCTTTGTCAGTGAGCTGGGACACTGAGAGATCCCAGTCTGTTTGAATTAGCACAATTGGTGCTGCTCCACTTGTGAGTACCATTTTGATCATCACATTTTTTGCTTGTACCAACTTTATTACACCAGGAGGCGCCTTTGTTGTTTGTGATTATTTCACAGAGAAAATTTGAATTAAACTATGAACATTAACTTATCTTCAGATTTCACACATGGCATTTATATCTGCATACAAAGGAAAACAGCAGTATATCAATGGTCAGGAATAGCATCATCACACTACAGATGGGACAAAATCTTCACTCTCTGATGTCACCAGATCACCTTTCCCCTCGATCTAGACTTTTATCATCAAATTTGCTTTGTTCCTTTGATATTCTTTGTCAAAAGCTAAACTTGAAGGCCGGCTCTTATCTCAGTGCATTCTGACAGTTTTTCACAGTTAGACACTGCTAGTTCATGTGTGCAATATATATAACATTGTGCTCACTCCAGTGGCATTATTTATGAGTCAGTACTGATTGGCAAAAATGCATGTCTGTCAAAAGAACTGAGATAAGGGGGCAGTCTGCAGAGGCTTAGATACAATGTAATCACAGAGGTAGAAAGCGTATTAAAGGGACAATCTACTTGAAAATTTCATTCCCCAGTTTTACAAAACTAACACAGTTATAATAATACATGTTTTACCTCTGTAATTACCTTGTATCAAAGCCTCTGCAGACTGCCCCCTTATCTCAGTTCTTTTGACAGACCTGCATTTTAGACAATCACTGGTTTCTTATACACCCTTGTGGTTGTGTATATTGGTGTTTAATGGCTGGTATGACTACCCCTAAATAACAATGACCTTTCCACCCTGATGGTAACCACCTGTGGGCCCAATACCCACAAAACCAATATACTCAAAGTGTATTTTTTATATATATAATCCTGTGTGTGTACAAATTATTATATAGGTCAGGCAGATTGTTATACTGAGAATTGTCCACTTTACATTGGGTATTCATAATTGTCCAACCCATGTACATGTCTCATCTGCACACGTAAGGTTCATAAGAGAATTTGAGCCGTCAGATTGTCCAACTGATTTAACAGATGTTTTGCTGAAAGTTTGGTTGCATTGTATACACAACAGTCCCTTACCAGGTCGCACTCTCAGATGGAATCTGGTTATAGTGACTGAGTTTGTAACTTTCAGGTCCATATGAGCTTGAATTGTGGAAGAATGTAAAACAGCAGTCTAGATCGATGGGGGAGGTGATCTGGCGACATCAGAGTGAACATTTTGTCCCATCTAGAGGGTGATGATGCTATACCTGACCATTGCTGTACTGTTGTCTTCCCTTGTACACAGATATCAATGCCAAATGTGAAACCCGAAGATAAGTAAACGTTCATAGTTTGGTTACTGCCTTGCTTGTAAGATGAATACTGAGTTTTATGATTGCAATAAGTTCATAATTAACTGCCATTACTACACTGCATTCTTGTGACAGCCTCTATTTTTATCAGAAAAACAGCAATGTAGAGGAGTAAGGGAGAATACGTACCAGGTTTCATAAAGTTAAAAGTTAAACTTAAGAGTTACAGTTAAAAGCAAAAAAGACACCACCACCGCTCTCACCACACAGGAGCCACACATCTCCTCCCTTACTCCTCTGCTATGCTGTATATTTACTTACATACTCTCTCTTACCTATGCACACAAAGGGCTCTATTTAACAAGCTCCGTATGGAGCTTGATGGCCCCTGCTCCATAACCTGTCCGCCTGCTCTGAGCAGGCGGACAGACATCATCGGAAATCAACTCGATCAAGTACGATCGGGTTGATTGACACCCCCCCTGCTGGCGGCCGATTGGCTGCGAGTCTGCAGGGGGCGGCGTTGCACCAGCAGCTCTTGTGAGCTGCTGGTGCAATGCTGAATACGGCGAGCGTATTGCTCGCCGTATTCAGCGAGGTCTGTTGGACCTGATCCGCACTGTTGGATCAGGTCCGACAGACCTTGATAAATAGAGCCCAAAGCCTCTCATTTACACATTCACAAACCCTCTAACACACAAACTCACACAGATACATTGGGTGATTTTATTATAGAGCTTTTAGTGTTTTGTATTGAAAAAGAGTGAAATTATAAAATAAGCACAAGGTTTATTCCATTTTGAAGCTCATTCACACTTGCTGACATGTTGAAGGATACCTAACTAGTTCAGAATAATTGATAGTATATATTAGATGAGCACTTTCTGAAATTCTGCATTTGTTTGTATAAATAAATGACAAATATTCACCTATTTTCTAATTCAGATTTATTTGTCTAATAGTGCAACACACAACGATCTGTATTTGCATAGATCTTTGTGTGTTGCATGACAAATAAATCTAGGTCTGAAATTTAAAAATGCTGCTACCCGCCGCCATATTTGGCATTTGTTTATACAAACAAATGCAGAATTTCAGAAAGTGCACATGCCTAGTGTATATTTCATGTCTCATCCTTATCCAAGCACTGTACTTTTTCGGTGGCATACACCAATTTGCCACTCTAGGTCCTAGAGATATCTCTTTATTTGTTTGAATTGCATTTTTATCTCCCCAAAACAAAAATAATGTTATTGCTTACCTGAGTCAAAGAATTATCAATTTGTGTACCTATCATATTCATTCTTTGCACATTATTGATGCTTATTAGTATAATACTCATTTTTAAATTTTGATCTGACGTCTCTGTGATGCCTTAGATCAAGGTGTATTTCTTTTTTTTATTATTTTTTTTTAATGTTGATAAAGATTATTCTTTTGAAAACACACCAAGAGAATGATTAAGATTATTCTTCCAACACAGTGTACTTACAAGCTCTGATTTTCTCAAATGTTACATATGTTCCTATAATGTTGTAAGTAGCTGTAATCAGTGGATCTTTAAACCCTTCTATACCTTTCATTAAGTTATGCTAAATACATTGTTGTATCTTTATTACTCTGGTCCTATGATTTTATCTATATATTTTCACCCCTTTTTAATGTTTAAGATGGAAGCGTTTGATTGTAAAGGAATGCATATGTCCCACTGATATAATCAAGAGAAAAGGTAAACCACATCTTTATATACAGATATGCCTTGGTCTCAGGGCCAGCTCTCGACATTGTGCTGCCTGGGTCCGAGAAAGAAATGACTCCCCCATCAATATATCTATTATAATCTAAGTCCAACCATAGCACTGTATTATATCACAACAAAGGAAAATTGATACATAGCTATAAACACCAGAACATACTTAGCTACACAAATACATTAAACACATTCTTACATAGAAACATACCTGAGGTTATGACAAATGCAGATAAAGAACTGGTACACAAGAAATATTTCAAGCTGGTGTTGAAAAGACACACTGGAGCTGCCCACTCAGGAATTAATATAAATAGCATTGAAAATAAAGGGCGGGGCTGGCACAGTCAGAGATTACATTAAACTGTGACCACTGTAAACTGGTACAGACACGCTCATGGATAATTGTAATATATTATTGAGAAGCTTTCTGTAGCTGGCAAACTCCTATTTCACATAGACATTCTATATCTCATAGACAGGGCCGCCAACAGGGGGTGAAAGGGATGACTCCTGTCAGGGGCCCACTGGGACAGGGGGCCTCATGAGGCAAGCACAACTATTATTAATTTTGGCAGCCACCAGAGGGCGATACAGCAAAGTGATATTGAGTGCAAGAAATGTCATTACAAAGAGTAAAGAATTAGCATTTGAGAGGATTTCTGAGTGTGCACTAAACAACTATGCACAGTGTGAGAAAGAATTGTCACTTCAGTTTGTACAGTGTGTCAAGCGGCAGATCACTTTAATTTGCAGAGGAGGTAGGACTTAGTAAACGTTTTTTATTTCTTTGTGCAATTTTGGATTGTAACTTCAGTGTGGTAGTTGTATGGTGGGGCCAGGGGTCCATAAAAACTCTTTTTTTTTTTTATTATGCAGCAGTGTATTTATGATTATTTGACAATGCAGTAGAAATTCTATATTTTAAAAAATGCAGAAATGTTTCCTCCTCAAGGCACAAATGGTAGGTGCCCTTTTGGCAAATATGATTTTTCTTTATATATATATTAATTACATTCCAGTTTACTGCCCCTTTATGCAAGGTCTTTCCAGATGCCAGGAGGCATTTCATCTAAGATTTGTACATCTGCATAAAATGTTATATTCTCAGTGTTTGAAATGAGACATGTTAACTTAACACTTTTCAGTTTACATTACAGCTGACTTAATATTGAAATGCATACAAACAAACCTAAATCCTGCATTTAACCATATCTAATGGTATGAGACTGTGTACCACAGTGTCAGCCTGTGGAAGATAATCTCACCCCTGTAAAGGAGAGAGGGAATTTTTAGGACCACAACTGCAGGCTTAGGAGTGTAGTGAAAGTATCAGTGATTCTGTGTAGGTGAGGGAAGGCAGCAAGGTTCAGAATCAATAGATACAGTTCACTTTTATTATAAGGATAGGTGTGACAATGGCTGAGACCTCAGAGCCTTTAGCCCCACTCAGTGTTGTCAAACTGGTTCCCACATATAAGAACATGCAATTGCAAGTTAAAGTTTTAGACAGACCATATCTAACCTTTATTGGCAGCAGACATAGTGTACAACTTTAAGGCAACAATTAAAGCTAATGAGATTTAGGCAGTAGTTAGGTATTGAGAGTGAATAATTAAGAATATAGGTAGAATAGAGCGTTTAAATATGAAGGAAACCTAACTAAGATTCTGAGGCATGTCAGGAGTAATTACTGAATAATCGTAAGTTACTGCGGTATGAGTATGAAGGAAGCGCTTTTGAGACTTACTAGTAGTAGTAATGGGTGAGGTCTGTCCGGACAGAGTGGAGTTCCCCTGCAGAGTTTGGGGAAATTGCAGCGTGTGCGATGGCGTGTGACGTCACCGCTTGCCGGTTCCGGTCCTGTGTTTGGTAGAGAGGTGAGCAGCGTCTGTCTCAAAGGTTGCAAGGAGGTTAGAGGGTGAGAAGCTGGATTCAACAATCAAGCAATTTGGTATGAGTAGGAGGGAAATTTAAACTGCTTGTTGGGGAGGAGTTATGTAAGTGTGAAAAGACACAGCTATACAAAGGATAAGGCAAAGAACTTAGGCAGTTATGACAGGACCCCCCCCCAAAGATCAACTCCGGGGATCGAGTCCAGGACGATCAGGATAACGTTCATGGAACCTGGCCACCAATCGGGGGGCAGAGAGATTGGAAGCCGGTTCCCAGGAGTCCTCCGAATCAGGGTAGCCCTTCCAATGGACCAGATACTGAAGCTGCCCACGAAAACGTCGGGAGTCCAAGACATCTTGTACCTCATACTCCAGGGTGGCATCCGGTAGATGAGGAAGTAGAGGAATAGAAGGATCATGGTGACGAAGTTGTCTATAAGGCTTGAGGAGAGACACATGAAAGGTAGGATGGGATTTCAGATTTGCTGGTAATGCGAGGGTAACAGCGTTCATATTCACAATTTTTATGATGGGAAATGGTCCAATGAAGCTGGAAGATAATTTCCTGGAAGGAAGGGGTAAATGTAGATTACGTGTTGATAACCAAACATAGTCACCTACTCTATATTTAGGCGAGGAAATCCTTTTTTTATCAAAATGGAATTTATAGCGATCCTTGGCGATGCGAATATTTTCAGCAGTTAGTGAAAAGATTCACTAATAGTGTTGATGAGGTCATTCACAACAGGACAGCTGTTGCTGTCCATAGAATGCCATTCAAAAGAAGGATGGAAACCATAATTAATGAAGAACGGTGTGAACTTTGTAGAGGAATGGATGGAATTGTTGAAGGCGAATTCTGCGTATGGTAGTAGTTGCGTCCAGGTATCTTGTTTAGCCGAAATGAAACATCTCAAATATTGTTCAATGCACTGGTTTGTCCTTTCAGTCTGGCCATTAGTTTGGGGATGGAAAGAGGTACTGAGACGTCTAGAAATACCCAATGAGTGACAAAGTTGTTTCCAGAATTGGCTGGTGAATTGAGTTCCCCTATCTGAGGTGATACTATTCGGGAGTCCGTGATACTTGAATATATGATGTATCATTAAGGAAATGGTTTCAGAAGAAGTTGGGAGCTTATGGTAGGGCACGAAATGTGCCATTTTACTAAATAGGTCTACGACTACTAATATGGTGTTATTCCCTTCAGAAATAGGTAGGTCGACTATGTAGTCGATTGCTATGTCCTTCCAAGGACGGTCAGGAGTCGGTAATGGGATCAATTTCCCGTAAGGGGGAGTCCTCCCTTTTTTGTAGTTTCGCAGATTAAGCAGGTTTTAACGTAATCCTCAACATCAGTGAGGCAGGTAGGCCACCAAAAGAATCTGGAGACTAATTCTTGAGTTTTCTTTATGCCCATGTGTCCAGCAGATGGAGAATCATGTAAAGTTTTTAAGACTGTTGCTCTGAGACTGTTGGGTACATAAATTTGTTGTTGATAATAATACAACCCATCCGAGTGTAAATCCAAGACCTGTAATGGTTTATTTGAGTCAGCCTGTTGTGCTGATTTGAACTGAATGTTTTGTTCTGTAGTTAAAGCTAAGAATCTGTCAAGAGGAATTAGAGGTGAAAGGTTTGGATGTGACACTTGGTCCACCAAGTGTCTTGAAAGGGCATCAGCCTTCTTGTTCTTGTTTGCAGGACGGTAGGTGATAAGATAATTAAATCTAGCCAAGAATAGGTTCCATCGGACCTGTCGTGCGCTGAGAGTCCTATTAGATTGTAGGTATTCTAGATTTTTGTGATCCGTGTAAATCAAGATTGGAAGAAGGGTCCCTTCTAGAAGGTGTCTCCATTGTTCCAATGATGTTTTGATTGCTAACAGTTCTTTATCACCTATTGGGTAGTTTATTTCAGCTGAATTAAGAATTCGTGAATAGAATGCAACAGGATGCAGAGGATCTTTTGGAGTCTGCCTCTGTGAGAGGATTGCTCCTAAAGCATAATTAGATGCATCCACTTCCAAGATGTACTGCAACTCAGAATTAGGGAATTGGAGGATAGGGGCCGTAGTGAAAGCTTTTTTTAAGAAGTTGAATATTTCTTCTAAATCATCGTTCCATATGAAGTGTGTGTCAGATTTGGTCAAGTTAGTTAATGGTCTAGTCAAGTCAGCAAAATTTTTAATAAACTTTCTGTAGAAATTGGCGAAACCCATGAACCTTTGTATATCCTTTTTACTTTTTGGGGAAGGCCAATTTTGAATTACCGATATCTTATCATTATCCATCTGGATACCTTGGGGTGATACAATATAACCTAGGAATTTAATTTCTTTGGAGTGAAATAGGCATTTTTCTAGTTTAACATAAAGAGAATTCTCTTGTAACCGTGTTAATACTAGGGTGACATGTTTGATGTGTTCAGTAAGTGAGGTAGAGAATATGAGTATGTCATCCAAATATATTACCATAAATAAATCCAAAAAATCCTTGAAAATATCATTTATGAAGTACTGAAAGGTAGCCGGGGCATTACAGAGGCCAAATGGCATCACAGTATATTCAAAAAGGCCGTAACGTGTACGGAATGCTGTAAGCCATTCATGACCCTCCTTTATTCGTACCAAGTTGTAAGCCCCTCTTAGATCTAATTTAGTGTATATAGTAGCATTTTGTAATCTATCAAGGAGTTGAGGAATTAAAGGCAGTGGATAGCGGTTTTTTATCGTACGCTTGTTTAACTCTCTGTAATCAATAATGGGTCTTAGGGATTGATCTTTATTTTTAACAAAAAAGATACCAGCCCCAGCTGGGGAGGTGGAAGGACGTATAAAGCCTTTCTTCAAATTATCTGCCAAATAAGTTTTTAGATGTTGTAACTCAGGATCAGAGAGGGGAAATATATGGCCGTAAGGTATATCAACTCCTGGTAGGAGATCTATAGGGCAGTCATAAACCCTATGAGGGGGTAGATTCTCTGATTCTTTTTTGTCAAAGACATCAGCGAATGTTATGTATTCCTTGGGGATTTGTAAAGGAACATCAAGTAAAATTTGTTCATGATGGAGACACAAATTTTTACAATAAGGAGAATCAAAGATGACATGTGAAGTTGACCATTGTATAGTGGGATTGTGTTGTTTAAACCAACTGATACCAAGTATAATGGGATATAGAGGTGAGGGTATAACATCAAAAGTAAGAAACTCTGTGTGTTGGTCATGTGTGGTAAGCCTTAAAGGTATGGTGTGGTATAAGATGGGTCCTGATGTAATTTCATTACCATCAATAAAACGAAGTACACTAGGCACCATTTTCTTAACTAGTGGAATTTTATTTACAGTAGTGAATTGGTAATCTATATAATTGTGGCTGGCACCAGAGTCAAGGATTGCTTGTGAGTTGAGTCTTTGCTGATCCCACTGTAATAAGATAGGAAGGGAGCAATGATTAGATTGTGGTTGTTTAGCAGATAAACATATACTTGTGGTGTTCATCTTACCCTTCCTACGCTGTAATTGAGAGCAGTCCTTTACAGAGTGATCGATCCCTCCACAATACATACAGAGATCTAAAGCTTTTCTTCTTAATTTTTCCTGTGGAGTTAATGGACCTCTGATGAACCCGAGTTCCATAGGGATTTCAGAGGCTTTTGTAGTTGTCTTAGGTGGATGCAGAGTAGTAACTGTTTGTTTAGTGGATGTTTCTAAGTGTGACTTTTGTGAGCGTCTCTCTCTGATGCGTCTGTCTAATGTGATGCTAGCATCTATTAGGAGTTCTAAAGTCTCTGGGAGGGGTTGTCTGGCTAGCTCATCCTTGAGAGTATCTGAGAGGCCTAGGCGGAATTGATTGCGCAAGGAAAGGTCATTCCACTGTGTATCAGGGGACCATTTCTTAAACTCTGCGATGTAGTCCTCCACAGGCCTTTTATGTTGTCTCAGAGACCTCATTGCTGTCTCAGCAGACAGCTGTTTGTAGGGATCATCATAAAGCTGTCCCATTGCTTTAAAAAACTGATCAAATGAGTACAGCAATGGGTCATTGGTTTCAAAAAACAAATTTGCCCATATACGTGGTTCGCCACGCAGATAGGAGATTGTGGTGAGAACCTTCAAATGATCATTGAAGTATGTTTTGGGTTTTAATTGAAAATATAAGGAACATGAGTTTTTGAATTCCCTAAATTCTGAACGAATACCACTAAATGTTTGTGGGGATTAGGTTGGGGTTCACTAGAACTAATACGTGTAGTGAGGGTATCAATTTTTTCATTGATGTATTGCTTTAGGGCAGAGTTTTCTAATTGTAGTGTATTTAACCCTGTTGTAAGGTTATCTACAGTTTGAGTTAATTTCTCTACATGAGATAATAAGGCTGCTGGGTCCATAGTATGGGCTTGATTGTTATTGACAGCCTGTGGAAGATAATCTCACCCCTGTAAAGGAGAGAGGGAATTTTTAGGACCACAACTGCAGGCTTAGGAGTGTAGTGAAAGTATCAGTGATTCTGTGTAGGTGAGGGAAGGCAGCAAGGTTCAGAATCAATAGATACAGTTCACTTTTATTATAAGGATAGGTGTGACAATGGCTGAGACCTCAGAGCCTTTAGCCCCACTCAGTATTGTCAAACTGGTTCCCACATATAAGAACATGCAATTGCAAGTTAAAGTTTTAGACAGACCATATCTAACCTTTATTGGCAGCAGACATAGTGTACAACTTTAAGGCAACAATTAAAGGTAATTAGATTTAGGCAGTAGCTAGGTATTGGGAGTGAACAACCAAGAACACAGGTAGAAATAGAGCGTTTAAATATGAAGGAAACCTAACTAAGATTCTGAGGCATGTCAGGAGTAATTACTGAATAATCGTAAGTTACTGCGGTATGAGTATGAAGGAAGCGCTTTTGAGACTTACTAGTAGTAGTAATGGGTGAGGTCTGTCCGGACAGAGTGGAGTTCCCCTGCAGAGTTTGGGGAAATTGCAGCGTGTGCGATGGCGTGTGACGTCACCGCTTGCCGGTTCCGGTCCTGTGTTTGGTAGAGAGGTGAGCAGCGTCTGTCTCAAAGGTTGCAAGGAGGTTAGAGGGTGAGAAGCTGGATTCAACAATCAAGCAATTTGGTATGAGTAGGAGGGAAATTTAAACTGCTTGTTGGGGAGGAGTTATGTAAGTGTGAAAAGACACAGCTATACAAAGGATAAGGCAAAGAACTTAGGCAGTTATGACACACAGCTTATAGTTCCAACAAGACCATATAGAGTACAGCATTTTCAAAATCCAAAAGTACAGCTGACATATCACTAATGTACAAATTTGAATTCACAGAAGTATTTTTGTTTGCACATTTACAAATATGAATCTTTAAAAAGTGATCTCTTAATTTCTGCTATTTTTTCTGCAGAAATGTTACCTCCTGTGAGTGTTTCTGTGGGTGTCTGTGTTTGTGTCTTTGTGCTTTTGTTGTTGTCTCTATAAGTGTGTATGTATTTTTTTTCTGTGGGTCTCTCTGTGAAGGTGTGTGTGTCTGTCTTTGCATTTTCTGTGGATGTCTCTGTGAGGGTGTGTGTGTGTCTTTTTGCATTTTCTGTGGGTGTCTGTGAGGGTGGGTGTGTATGTCTTTGTGTGTTTTCTGTGGATGTCTCAGTGAGGGTGTGTGTGTGTGTGTATGTATGTCTTCTGTGGGTGTCTCTCTGTGTGTATATGTCTGTGTGTTTTCTGTTGGTGTCTCTGTGTGTATGTGTATGTCTTTGTGTGTTTTCTGAGGCTGTCTCTGTGGGTGTTTCCTTGGGTGTATGTGCAAGTTTGTGTTTGAGTTTGTGTGTGTGTGTCCATTGTCTGTTCCTTTTTAGGACCTTTTGACCTTACTACTGATTATTCACATCTTTCTACAGGCTTTGAGACTAATGAGACCTTTCCGGAAGTCACCAATCCACCACTTAACCTTTAAATTAGTGTTTAGGCAGTTCAGAACCCTTCCTTTCAGCCACTGCATGCTGTTGTCATCATATAGTTGTCATCTTCCTTGACAAAAAGATAATCAGAACTCTATATTTTGTCTTGCAAATCTCCCTTTTTGATAAAACTGTAGTCTACCTCATTACTTGTCAGGTCAGGTCAATGTAAACAAGTGCTGAGTGTCTGTGTGGGTGTCTGTGTCTGAGTGTGTTTGTGTGTTTCTTTGCGTGTCTGCTAGAGTGTCTATATGTGAATCCTTATGTGTGAGTGTGCGTTTCAGTGTATGAGTGTGTTTGTGTGTTACTACCTTTACAACATTTCCAAGTTTAACTACACTTAAGAATAAAGTGCATTTACATTTTAGTCACTTGCACGTCAAAGGGGGGCCCCTAATCTATGGTTAAGTAAGGGGCCCCAAAATTTCTAGTGGCCGCCCTGCTCATAGACACAAACGCTATGTCACACACACACACATTTTGTTGTTGCACATTAGTGATTTACTGGTTGATCCTGCTAGTAGCATTTGTTTTGTCAAAAAAATGAAATAATGAACGTGTAAGTACTGCGGGTACAGTGAAATTGTTCATTAAGTCAGTTATGGTTCCTTTGATCGCTCAGATCGTTACTTGGATAACTGGTAATTCTAGAGCAAATACATACCAATTAGTGCAGATCCCCAGTGTTGCGTGCATTTATTAGACCTGTTGAAGATATCATTTTTAACTTTTTATTATTAACTTTAATTTTATGATATGTTTGAGAAAGAGTGCTGGTCTAATGTCTAATATATACTTTATTGTTGAACGTATATTTTGTTGTCGTATACAAATAATGTGTTTAAAACGTGGATGTTGAAAGTTTGATGAGTCAATAGGGGGTATTTTACAAATCTAGATGGATGATTAGTTACTGATATCTTTATTAAGAATGTGTTTGTACTGTGCAGCAGACCCTGTGGAAACAGCTGGTTTAGCTGTGAAACACATAGCAGTTTTGCTGCTCAAGGGTCAACATTTTTTTCCTTGATTTTAATATGCTGTTAACTTTTAATACATTTTACCAATTTTGAATGCTGCATGACTGACTTGGCATTCACTGGAAGTTCCCGGCATGTACCGATAGGCACACATGAGTAACACCCTTCTTGTCAGTGCAACAATTTCTTTGCATACTTTTAATTAACTCTGGTCCTGACAATACTGCACTAGGAAGCGCCTTCTGTCTCTGTTCTTTTAGATATAAAGTTTGGATCATCATCAGAAATGCTGCTACATTTGGAGAACATCTACATATGAACAATGAAGACTTTTCTTATTTCTTTATTTTTTATTTTTTTTATTTCTTGCTATGTGTCATTAGTATTAATATTATAATATCCATTTGGGAGTCTAGTGCACCGCCTATAGTCTAAGGTTATATATCTTATAAGTTGTTTGTCTATAAAGTGCATGGGAAACTGTCAGTGCAAAAACAGTGGGAATGCCGATTAACTGGAGAGTGAATACATCACACTGCAGTCTAGGGCTAGGTGATATGGGGGGGGGGGGAACGCGATTGCGATTTAATCACGATTTTATTAAAAATAACACCTTCATTTTTCAATAAAAATGTATTTAACACTACGGAATCTTACTGTACATGTTTCTCAATGTCCAATACACGTTTGGAGCATAAAAATACAAACCACATAATAGTTCAAATAAAATGAGCTACCTGTGCTGTGGTTACATAGTAGAAACGTTTATTTAACACTACAGAATATTACTGTACATGTTTCTCAATGTCCAATACACTCTTGGGGTATAAAAATTAACACTTATAATTAGAGGAAAACTATAAAAATAAAAATAAATTGTTGTGCACTACTACTGATGATTAATGATCTATCTTCTGGGAATCTACACTTTACTCAACTAAATTATATATTAAATAAATATAAATAATAAATTTAATATTACATTTATCATCTATCTAGTAAGTAACTCTATATATCATTCATCCTCTATAATGTATCTACTAGATAGATGATAGAGATAGAGCAGTACATAGTAGATATTATTTATATATATTTTAGTAACATTATGTTGAATATATGATATTTTACAATTCACTTTACAATACATTCTACAAGCAACTCTTAATGAACATTTATAAATAAAATATATTGTATTATTGTAATATGTAATCAAACTCAATGTTAAGCGTCACAGAAGTTAAAAAAAAAAAATCAGTAAAGAACTTTTTTTTACAATATGCACTTTATTGCTCACAACTTTGAGCTGTCTCACCGCCACACCACAGCTTGACCACCGCCACACCACCGCTTGACCACCGCCACAGAACTCCCAGATGACTCCCACACACTCTTCAATCTCTTTCAAAATGGCTGTTTTGCGGGCATTCTCAGGTCCGCCCATGGCCATACACTGGTCCGCCTCTCATCCTCCCTCTCTGCCTCCGTTTTCATGAAGATCTGAAGATTTATTTTTTTTAAATTGCTCACTCTCGCGATTTTAAAACCACGGTGATTAATTGCGGTTTAAAACCACATCCGCGATTAATCGTGCAGCCCTACTGCAGTCCCAAGTCAGATGTGTGCCTGTGTATGTATGTGAGCTCCCCCTAGTTTCTACCAGTCTTTTTTTTTTTAAGCTAGACAACAAACAACATTTAAACACAGTAGAATGAAATCACTGGTGATAAAACATCTAGTTAAATGTTTAAATACAATTCTTACCTAGTTACAGCTCCATTTTGCTCTTATGCCGTCCCTTCTCACGCCACACAGTCAGCCTCCAGCAGTGTTCTGCAACACTTTTCTCCCTATACATTTCCCACCCAAAAATGTATAAAATCAGCACCTATTAGTCTGAACCCTAAAAGTAATAATAAAAAAAATCTGTTAAAAAAATGTAATGCAGCTCTTTAATTCTGGACTTTTCAAGGAACATTTGGGGCTTCAGTCACTGTCAGCTCCCCTAAAGATGCCATTGGGCATATGTAAGGAACTACTGGGACCTAGTTGGTGATTGGTAGCTAAACACATATACATCTTGTCATTGGTTCACCGGATGTGTTCAGTTAGCTCTTAGCAGTGCATTGTTGCTTTAGAGCTGACTTTATAGGTTTAACCCCTTTGTGGGGAGTTAGAGCATTTTGTTTTTGCTCTTTTATGCTCTTTTAATTTGTTGTCTTCTTATTTCTTCTTGGGCCTTTGCTGTTTGCCATTATTTATAGAGTAAGTTATTCAAGAAAGATAGCACAAAGGTAGATTGCTGCGGTACCAGATAAATCAGGTCAATAAAAGGAATATTTTGTGAACTTTTCCCAACCTAACCCTAGCCTGTGGATATATACATTCACCAAATGCTGTCTAGAAGCAAATAGATGCCTTACTCCAGATTTGGCTGAATCAAGCAACGTACATTTACCCCATTTTTATGATTCCTATTACAATTTTAATAGCTCAGTGATTTCAAAATTCCCTTCTGCTACTAACTCCAATAAAACCTTCACAATCATGGCATCCCTTTCTCTTCCAAGTATTTTGTATTCCAAAACTTCACTTACAAATTCTCCTAGTAGGGTCCCAAAGGCAACCATCACAATCTTATTACTCAGGGTTCTCTTTAATGATTAACATAGACAATATAGGCTCATCCAGAGGTCTTACTCAAGGAGCTAGAATCACTGTGCAAGAATTTTGGGCTCCGGGTACCCCAAAATGTTGTTTCTGTATTATTTCAGGTAGAATAGCTTGTGCTCATAAAGGAACCTGTATCCCCCTTAGCATCTATAGCCTACCAATAATAATTGATTCTAGTTTTCATGGTTAGCCATATCTGGGTATTACTCATTGGATAAATAAATGTAGGTCATTACACTCAAATCTTTAAAAATATGAAAGCTATATGGTTAAATAGTAGACCTGTGCATTTGTTTTCAGACAAATGAACATTCGTCATGAAAATTAGATTTTAGATGGTGCATTCAATCGGATTTTCATTTTCGAAAATCTGAATTAATGTTCCAACTAAAATTAAAGAAAATTAAAAATACTGACCAAAGCATAGGTAACACAATCTGTATTAAAAAAATTTTTTCTCTCAAATGTTTATAACTTTAGTATAGCTAAGCATTCAAAAATTATAACCATGTATGCCAACATGGAAAGATGCAAATAGAACAGGTCAAGCGTGGCCATCAAGAAAACTGAAAAAGCCATATTGGATGGTCACACTGCCAATATATTTTAGCCTTACCCATCATCTTTCAACACAAGTGACAAAGGACCTTTATAGATTCTGGAATTTCATATGATAGCCCAGTAAAAAAAACAACAACTGTGTGATTTCACTTTTATTTCAGTTATATTTTATTCTTTTCCAACAAGATCAAAATTGGGAAGGTAAAAAAGGCACCAAGTGGGGGTAAGGTGCTAAGAACAAAGTACAAAGCTGTTTAAATAGCTTATAAAGGTACATTTTCAAATACAGATCCTGAAAATTAAAACACAAAGTGCCAGATTAAGAGTGGCACGTACACACTTACGCACGAGCGATAAGGGGTTTATCGCAATTGTTTGAACGCGTCGGTTTTCTGCTCATATTACAAGTTAAAAGTAAGCGTGATCACTTGAGCAGAATTGAAGTTAACGCACATCGGGTTAGCGGGAACTCAGAGCTCTGGTCAACTGTTTTGCGGGGGGAAAAGTTTCACAAAACACATCAAAAATACATTACAAAGTACACTTACACTCATAATAACAGTTTCTAATAAAAATTATTTAAAAATAATATTGCAAAAAAAATAGTTATAAGGGCTCAAAGATATGAGGTCAGCAAATGGCTTTAACATAGAGGTACATGCATACTGTACATAGGAACAAAAGATGCGCTCTCAGGATTTTCACTCAAAAATGTGTCAGCTTTATTAGATGACGTTTCAGAGACTAATCGTCTCTTTCATCAGATCAAGACTTTTCCTGCTAAATTAACCCTAATACTAAGTTACACTTAAAGAAAACCTAACATTAAATTACAAAAGAAAATCTAAAATTACAAAAAATAAAAAACCCTAAAATTACAGAAAAAAATAAACAAAATTATCAAAAATAAAAAAAAATAAACCTAATCCCTATGAATAAAAAAAAAAAACCAAAATAAAAACACTCCCTAAACTAAACTACCAATAGCCCTCAAAAGGGCCTTTTGTAGGGCATTGCCCTAAGTTAAAAAGCTCTTTTACATTTAAAATCTACTAAATTCACCTTAACAGTAAAACCCCCACACACCAAACCCCCCAAAATAAAAAAAAAACTAACAGTAAAAAAACCTTAAGTACCGATTGCCCCTAAAGGGCCATTTGTATGGACATTGCCGTTAAAAGGGCATTCAGCTAATTTACTGCCCTTAACCCCTTAAGGACAGAGGACGTACCAGGTACATCCTGCAAAAACTGTCAGTTAATGACAATGGACGCACCTGGTACGTCCTCTGTGATAATGAGCACTGGAAGCGATTGCTATCACTTCCAGCTGCTCTCAGGGTATTGCAGCGATGCTTCGATGGCCCTCTCTGCATTGGCCATCGATGGTGCCGATCGTTGGTGGGTGGGAGCAGCAGCAGTGAGTCGGATGGGCGGCCCATCGGTGGTTAACATCCGGATCCTGTGCGCGGGGGGGGAGGCAGAGGGAGCGTGCATGCGTGTGCGCTCCGCATCATTTACCTAGTAAGTAGTCATGTATGAGAAGCATATATGAGAAGGAGTGAAATCAATATTTGGCAAGGGTTCTGGGAGGGGGAATTGAGGGGGGGCAGCTACACTACATAAAATTTATTTTTAAGATAAAACATTATTAAAAATACATTTTTTTCAGCAAACTGGGTACTGGCAGACAGCTGCCAGTACCCAAGATGATGGCAACTAGGTAGAGGGGGGAGGATTAGAGAGCTGTTTGGGTGTGGATCAGGAAGGTTGGGGGCTAAGAGGGGATCCAACACTGCAGAATAACTTAAGATGGCGGTGACAATTGTGGGGTGGGGGAGGGATCAGGAGGTGGGATGAGAAGGGAGCTGTTTGAGAGGATCAGAAGGTGGGATGTGTCAGGTGGGAGGTTGATCTCTACACTAAAGCTAAAATTAACCCTACAAGCTACCTAATTAACCCCTTAACTGCTGATCATAATACAAGTGTGGTGCGCAGCGGCATTTTGCGGCCTTCTAATTACCAAAAATCAATGCCAAAGCCATATATGTCTGCTATTTCTGAACAAAGGGGATCCCAGAGAAGCATTTACAAACATTTGTGTCATGATTGCTCTAATTCGGCTAGATTACGAGTTTTGCGTTAGAGGCTATGCGGTGCTAATGTGCAGTTTTCTCTCACCGCTCACTTACATACAGAGCTGGTATTACGAGTTTTCAGAAACCCGTCGATAAAAGACAAGAAAAGAGCGATGAGCAAAATTTTGCTCCAAATCTCACTCCAATACCAGCGCTGCTTAAGTCAGCGGTGAGCTGGTGTAACAAGCTCGTGCACGATTTCCCAATATTAATAAACGGGGGAGAGCCGGCTGAAAAAAGTCTAACGCCTGCAAAAAAGCAGCGTAAAACTCAGTAACGCAGCCCCATTGATTCCTATAAGGAAATAAAAGTTATGTTTACACCTAACACCCTAACATGAACCCCGAGTCTAAACACCCCTAATCTTACACTTATTAACCCCTAATCTGCCGCCCCCGACATCGTCGACACCTACATTATATTTATTAACCCCTAATCTGCCACTCCGGACACTGCTGCCACCTACATTATACTTATGAACCCATAATCTGCTTCCCTCAACATCGCCGACACCTACATTATATTTATTAACCCATAATCTGCCTTCCCCAATGTCGCGGCAACCTACCTATACTTTTTAACCCCTAATCTGCCGCCCCCAACGTTGCTGCCACTATATTAAAGTTATTAACCCCTAAACCTAAGTCTAACCCTAAACCTAACACCCACCAACTTAAATATAATTTAAATAAATCTAAATAAATATTCCTATCATTAACTACATTATTCCTATTTAAAACTAAATACTTACCTATAAAATAAACCCTAAGATAGCTACAATATAACTAATAGTTACATTGTAACTATCTTACGGCTAGATTTAGCCTGATCGGAACAGCCAATAGAATGCAAGCTCAATCTGATTGGCTGATTGGATCAGCCAATCGGATTGAACTTGATTCTGATTGGCTGATTCCATCAGCCAATCAGAATATTCCTACCTTAATTCCAATTGGCTGATAGAATCCTATCAGCCAATCGGAATTCGAGGGACGCCATCTTGGATGACTTCATTTAAAGGAACCGTCATTCGGCGAGTAGGCGTCGGTTGAAGAGGTTGGATCCGCGTCGGTTGGGAAGAAGATGGCTCCGCTCCGCTCCAGAAGAAAGAAGATTGAAGATGCCGCTTGATAGAAGACTTCATCCCGATGATGGACTTCTGACTTCAGCCCGATGATGGAGTTCTTCAGCCGCCGCTTGGATCAAGACTTCGGAACCCTCTTCTGGACCGATCGCTGAACCCGGCGAGGTGAAGACAAGGTAGGGAGATCTTCAGGGGCTTAGTGTTAGGTTTATTTAAGGGGGGTTTGGGTTAGATTAGGGGTATGTGGGTGGTGGGTTGTAATGTTGGGGGGGGTATTGTATGTGTTTTTTTTACAGGCAAAAGAGCTGAATTCTTTGGGGCATGCCCCGCAAAGGACCCTTTTCAGGGCTGGTAAGGTAAAAGAGCTTTGAACTTTTTTAATTTAGAATAGGGTAGGGCATTTTTTTATTTTGGGGGTCTTTGTTATTTTATTAGGGGGCTTAGAGTAGGTGTAATTAGTTTAAAATTGTTGTAATATTTTTCTAATGTTTGTAAATATTTTTTTATTTTTGTAACTTAGTTATTTTTTATTTTTTGTACTTTAGTTAGTTTATTTCATTGTATTTATTTGTAGATATTGTATTTAATTAATTTATTGATAGTGTAGTGTTAGGTTTAATTGTAGATAATTGTAGGTAGTTTATTTAATTTATTTATTGATAGTGTAGTGTTAAGTTTAATTGTAGATACTTGTAGGTATTGTATTTAATTAATTAATTTATTGATAGTGTAGTGTTAGGTTTAATTGTAACTTAGGTTAGGATTTATTTTACAGGTAATTTTGTAATTATTTTAACTAGGTAACTATTAAATAGTTATTAACTATTTAATAGCTATTGTACCTGGTTAATATAATTAAAAAGTTGCCTGTAAAAAAAATATTAATCCTAAAATAGCTACAATATAAATTATAATTATATTGTAGCTATTTTAGGGTTTATTTTACAGGTAAGTATTTAGATTTAAATAGGAATAATTTATTTAATAAGAGTTAATTTATTTCGTTAGAATATAGTTCTAGTTAGAATATAGTTAGCTTTAGGGGTTTAAAAATTTATTAGAGTAGCGGTGAGCTCCAATCGGCAGATTAGGGGTTAATGCTTGAAGTTAGGTGTCGGCGATGTTTGGGAGGGCAGATTAGGGTTAATACTATTTATTATAGGGTTATTGAGGCGGGAGTGAGGCGGATTAGGGGTTAATAACTTTATTATTAAAGCGGCGCGGTCCGGTCGGCAGATTAGGGGTTAATAAGTGTAGGCAGGTGGAGGCGACATTGAGGGGGCAGATTAGGGGTTAATAAATATAATATAGGGGTCGGCGGTGTTAGGGGCAGCAGATTAGGGGTTCATAGGGATAACGTAGGTGGCAGCGGCGTGCGGTCGGCAGATTAGGGGTTAAAATTTTTAAAAGAGTGGCAGCGATGTGGGGGGACCTCGGTTTAGGGGTACATAGGTAGTTTATGGGTGTTAGTGTACTTTAGAGCACAGTAGCTAAGAGCTTTATAAACCGGCGTTAGCCCAGAAAGCTCTTAACTACTGACTTTTTTCTGCGGCTGGAGTCTTGTCGTTAGATTTCTAACGCTCACTTCAGCCACGACTCTAAATACCGGCGTTAGAAAGATCCCATTGAAAAGATAGGATACGCAAATGGCGTAGGGGGATCTGCGGTATGGAAAAGTCGCTGCTGTAAAGTGAGCGTTAGACCCTTTCCTGACTGACTCCAAATACCAGAGGGTGGTAAAAACCAGCGTTAGGAGCCTCTAACGCTGGTTTTGACGGCTACCGCCCAACTCTAAATCTAGCCGTTAGGGTTTATTTTTATTTTACAGGCAAGTTAGTATTTATTTTAACTAGGTACAATAGTTATTAAATAGTTATTAACTATTTAATAACTACCTAGCTAAAATAAATACAAAAGTACCTGTAAAATAAAACCTAACCTAAGTTACACTAACACCTAACACTACAATAAATTAAATACATTTACTAAATTAAATACAATTACCTAAATTAAATTAAATTAGCTAAAGTACCCACTAAATTACAGAAAATAATAAACAAATTACAGATATTTAAACTAATTACACCTAATCTAATAGCCCTATTAAAATTAAAAAGCCCCCCCAAAATAAAAAAAAAACCCTAGCCTAAACTAAACTACCAATAGCACTTAAAAGGGCCTTTTGCGGGGCATTGCCCCAAAGTAATCAGCTCTTTTACCTGTAAAAAAAAAATACAAACAACACCCCAAAAGTAAAACCCACCACTCACAAAACCAACCCCCCAAATTAAATACTATCTAAAAAAACCTAAGCTCCCCATTGCCCTGAAAAGGGCATTTGGATGGGTATTGCCCTTAAAAGGGCAGTTAGCTCTTTTGCCACCCAAACCCTAACCTACAAATAAAACCCACCCAATACACCCTTAAAAAAACCTAACACTAACCCCCTGAAGATCGACTTACCGGGAGACGTCTTCATCCAAGCCAGGCCGAAGTCCTCAACGAAGCCGGGAGAAGTCTTCCTCCAAGCGGGGTGAAATGGTCCTCCAGACGGGCAGAAGTCTTCATCCAGACGGCATCTTCTATCTTCATCCATCTGGCACGGAGCGGGTCCATCTTCAAGACATCTGACGCGGAGCATCCTCTTCATCCGACGACTAAAGCTGAATGAAGGTACCTTTAAGTGATGTTATCCAAGATGGCGTCCCTTAGAGATTCCAATTAGCTGATAGAATTCTATCAGCCAATCGGAATTAAGGTAGAAAAAATCCTATTGACTGATGCAATCAGCCAATAGGATTGAAGTTCAATCCTATTGGCTGATCCAATCAGCCAATAGGATTGAGCTCACATTCTATTGGCTGATTGGAACAGCCAATAGAATGCCAGCTCAATCCTATTGGTTGATCACGGTAGGGTGATCTTCAAGGGGTTAGTGTTAGTTTTTTTTTTAAGGGGGATTGGTGGGTTTTAGAGTAGGGTGGGTTGTAGTGGTTGTTGTGGGTGGTGGGTTTTAATGTTGGGGGGTATTTGTACTTTTTTTTACAGGTAAAAGAGCTGATTACTTTGGGGCAATGCCCCACAAAAGGCCCTTTTAAGGGCTATTTGTAATTTAGTGTAGGGTAGGGCTTTTTTATTTTGGGGGGCTTTCTTATTTTGTTAGGGGGATTAGAGTAGGTGTAATTAGTTTAAAAATCTTGTAATTATTTTATTATTTTCTGTAATTTAGTGTTTGTTTTTTTTCGTGCTTTAGATAATTTTATTTAATTGTAATGAATTGTATTTAATTTAGTTAATTTATTTAATTATGGTGTAGTGTTAGGTGTTAGTGTAACTTAGGTTAGGTTTTATTTTACAGGTAAATTTGTCTTTAATTTAACTAGGTAGTTATTAAATAGTTAACTATTTAATAACTATTCTACCTAGTTAAAATAAATACAAAGTTGCCTGTAAAATAAAAATAAACCCTAAGCTAGCTGCAATGTAACTATTAGTTATATTGTAGCTATCTTAGGGTTTATTTTATAGGTACGTATTTAGTTTTAAATAGGAATTATTTAGGTAATTGTAGTAATTTTATTTAGATTTATTGTAATTATATTTAAGTTAGGGGGGATTAGGGTTAGAGTTAGACTTAGGTTTAGGGGTTAATAACTTTATTATAGTGGTGGCGACGTTGTGGGCGGCAGATTAGGGGATAATAAATGTAGTTAGCTTGCGGCGACATTGGGGCAGCAGATTAGGGGTTAATAAATATAATGTAGGGTTCGGCGATGTTGGGGGCAGCAGATTAGGGGTTCATAACTATAACGTAGGTGGCGGCGGTGTCCGGAGCGGCATATTAGGGGTTAATAATATAATGCAGGTGTCAGCGATGTCGGGGGCGGCAGATTAGGGGTTAATAAGTATAATATTAGGGGTGTTTAGACTCGGGGTTCATGTTAGGGTGTTAGGTGTAGACATAAAAAGTATTTCCCCATAGGAATCAATGGGGCTGCGTTAGGAGGTTTATGCTGCTTTTTTGCAGGTGTTTTTTTTTTTCAGCCGGCTCTCCCCCATTGATTCCTATGGGAAAATTGTGCACGAGCACGTTTTAGCAGCTCACCGCTAACGAAAGCAGCACTGGTATTGAAGTGAGATGTGGAGCTAAAGTTTGCTCTTCGCTCACTTTTTTGCTTTGTCTGTAAATGAGCGGTGAGCATAAACTGCTCATTAGCACCGCACCCCTCCTAACGCAAAACTCGTAATCTAGATGAGTGTTATTAAAGATAGTATAATTAACATAGTTCTACATGCCTCTCAGTAGCATTAAATTATATTTTTTCAAAACATAAATATATATTAACATATACTGTATATCTATGTTATCATATAGATAGAATTCTATCAGCCAATCGGAATTAAGGTAGAAAAAATCCTATTGGCTGATCCAATCCAATTAGGGTTGGGTTTAGGGGTTTATAACTTTAGTATAATGGCGGCGACATTGGGGGCAGCAGATTAGGGGTTAATAAATGTAGGTAGGTGGCGGCGATGTTAGGGACGGCAGATTAGGGGTTAATAACTGTAATGTAGGTGGCGGCGACATTGGGGAGGCAGATTAGGGGTTAATAAGTGTAATGTAGGTGTCGGCGATGTCAGGGGCAGCAAATTAGGGGTGTTTAGACTCAGGGTTTATATTAGGGTGTTAGGTGTAAACATAAGTTTTGTTTCCCTATAGGAATCAATGGGGCTGCGTTACAGAGCTTTACGCTCCTTTATTGCAGGTGCTAGGCTTTTTTTTAGCCGTCTCTCCACATTGATGTCTTTGGGGAAATTGTGCACGAGCACGTAAAACCAGCTCACCGCGCGCTGGTATTGGAGTGCGGTATGGAGCTCAATTTTGCTCAATGCTCACTTCTTGCCTGCTAACGCCGGATTTTTGTAAACCTGTAATAGCAGCGCTATAGGGAGGTGACGCAAAATAACGCTCATAATGCAAAACTCGTAATCTAGCTGACTGGTATTTAATGATGCTTTCTATAATTTTTAACATAAACATATATTTTCAAATATATACTGTATTTATGCCTGAAATAATAGCAAGAAACCATTAAAGTGAATGTCAATTTTGATGAATTAGTGCCCGTTTTTTTTTTTTTTTTTTTTTCAAAAGTAATTTTTATTATAGGATAAATTTGTTAATAACAACAGCAGGTTCATCAATTTCTTTTGCAATCATAGGTCTAACAATATTCGCTTGGTAAGTACAATAAGAATGTCCACATAAACAGTCAAAAGATTATATCATACATACATAAAGACTCCTTGATTTAGGTGATCACACAAAATGAACAATAGTTATCAACATAACTTAAGTGCAGAGATTAGTTTAATACATAAATCGTAGATATTAACTAAATCTTCTAATGGTTTCGAGAAGTCAGCCAATAAATAGTTCTTAACAGACTTCTTCCAATAACCCAACGGGTGACGCACAGCGCACATCTCCAGGCGGGGGAAGCAGCACATCTCCAGGCGGGGGAAGCAGTCCCAAAAAAAGTGAGACAGGAGAGGGATAAGAGGTGGGGCGGGGGGATCAGGTCACACATTATAGAGAGGGGAAGGGGGGGGGAAAGGGGGATAGAAAAGGGGGGGACACGAGCCAAAGTTCAAGGATAAGAAAGAGCAGGTGAGGGTCCTTAGCTAGGTAGCAGATTCACATCCAATTTTAGAACTAAGTTTCACTAATGGGGGTCTAGGGACTGCATTTTGTGTGTTTGTCTACAGTCTTCCTGATAGCTAAACCAGGGCTCCCAAATCTGCCAATAGATGTCCTCCTTGTCCATACTAAAATAAAAACTTTGTTCCATTGTAGCATATATCTGCATTATAGAAATGACAGATGTAATATCTGGGGGCTGGGTCTGTTTCCATGTTCTCGCTATCGCCAACTTCGTGACCGCAAGAATAAAGATTATCAGCTTAGACAGAGGACAAGAAGGATTTAGGTAATCTACTCACTTAGAGGAGTTGGGACATTTCGTGGCAACAAATGTAATAAGGCAATCTCAGGTGTAAGCGAGACAGACAGCCCAAGAGTAGAGCAAAGGTTAGATATTTGATTCCATATGGGTTTTAATTTTGGGCAGTCCCACCATATATGTATATCCGAGCCTCTTAGTTCGCATTCCCTCCAACAGAGAGGGGATGTTGTAAGAAACATCTGCAAAAGTCTGGACGGGGTATAGTACCATTTTAGGAACAGTTTCATGTATGATTCTAAGGTGTTTGCACAGTGTACAGTCTTCTTAGTTAAAGTCATAGCTATACGCAGGTCCTTGTCCGTGATTGGTCTAGATAAGTCTCCCTCCCAGGCCCTAAGTTGCCAGGGTCTGTCCTTGTTGTGGATGTCTGTAGTAAATTATAGTGAAAAGATATGTCTAGGAGTCTTGACATGGATCTGCCACAATTTTTCCCAATTGGTCAGGGGTCTGTTGGAAGCTTTAGGGAATCCCCAAGATATCAAAAAGGCATATAGTCTAGAGTATTCAAATGTGGCCCATAGAGGGGGATCTTGAATGATAGATCCTATTTTATTCGGAGTGAGCAGAGTGCCCGAGGGGTAGAGCTGGGAAACCAGTCTCAAGTCCCATTCACCCCATTGTAGCACATGCGTATCAGGCAGGGTTGCAAGTAAGGCCGGTAAAGTATGTATAGGAGATGGATGCGGGGCAACCTCAGGTAGATTTCTAAGAGTATGCCAAGCTTTTAAATTTTCTCTAACAATAACATTCTTAATTCCCAGAGCATCTAACCGGTAGCTAGGGATCCAGGGCAAGTCGCCTAAGCCCAAACCCACGGGAAGATCAAAAGCCTCTATTCTCTTCCACCCTTGTGGTTCTCCTTTGTCCACCCATGCCGAAATGTGAGAGAGCCTGGCAGCTTCATAGTAGCCACGTATGCTAGGCATAGCTAAACCTCCCTGTTCATATTTTTTTTGTAATATTTTCGCTGCAATACGGGGTTTAGACTTACACCAGATATATTTTGACCAAGAGATTGGAGCTTATCGATTAGGGCACTAGGAACATTAAGTGGAATACAGCGAAAGTAAGAGAATTTTGGGTAGGATCGTCATTTTGAAAGATGCTATGCGGCCTAGCCATGAGATCTCCTTAAGACTCCAGGAAGTAGTGAGCTCAGTGACGTCTCTAATAATGTCTGAGTAATTTATGGCAATTACTAACTTCGGGTCCGGGCCAAGCTGCACTCCTAAGTGTCGAATGGTGTTTTGTGCCCACTGGAAGGAATATGACGTTCGCAGAACATCTAGTTCAAATGTATGGATACCGACGGATAAAGCCTCAGTCTTGGAAACGTTGACCTTATAATAGCTATGGGCACCAAATTTAGAAATAAGGTCGAGGAGGGCAGGTAAGGAGCCTAATGGGTTTGTTAGAAATAATGTCACGTCGTCCGTGAACAGTGCTATCTTCGCAACTTCTCTGCCAAACTGCACACCATGTAACATGTGGGAATTCCTAATGGCTTGGGCTAAAGGTTCGATGGCCAATGTAAAAATTAGGGGTGACAGGGGACACCCCTGTCTAGTACCATTAGTGATATGTATTTCCGGGCAAGCAAATCCCAGGCCTTTAACCACCGCAGATGGACAGGAGTACAGGCTCGAATCACTATAATCACCTCGCCTGGTATGCCAAACTCAGCAAGCGTGCACCATAAGTAATCCCATCTGACCCTGTTGAACGCTTTTTCCGCATCAACCGAGAAGCCTCTGTGAGGATGTCAAGCATTTTTCAAGAATTATCTGGGCCTTCGCTGCCAAAAGTAAACCTGACCTGGTCAGGGTGTACCACCTTCGGGAGCAGGCTATTGAGGAGATTAGCTCAAAATTTGCATATAACTTTACGTCGCCATTGATCAATGAGATCGGTCTAACTGGTAACTGGTACACTGTGTAGGATCTTTGTTCGGCATAGAGATAGGTAGGATTATTGCCTGCAAAAATTCCCTGTTGAATGCACCCGACTCTCTGGCTTCTGAGAAAACCCTAAGGAGGATCTTTTTAACTCTGTCTTAAAGAGTTTGTAAAAGGCCACCGGATACCCGTCTGGACCAGGAGCCTTATTATTTTGGGTGTGTTTAATGGCCAAGTTAAGTTCAGCCAAAGAAAATGGGGCCTTGAGTGCCTCCTTATCCCCATCTGATAATGTTGGTAGATTTAGGTTTTGTAGGAAATCAACTATACTTTGTACAGAGGATTCTCTACCAGCCATCGAGGGTTGGAGGTGATATAGTTCGGAATAATAAGCCGCAAAAGTTTCTCAGATTTCCTTAGGCGAAGAGACCGATAGGGTCCCCCGTTTGAGTGACAGAATCCTGGCTGCCGCGGTTCTACCTCTTAACATATGAGCTAGAAGCGTTGAGGCCTTGTTGCCCTGACAGTACAGTAACTTCCTGAACCGAGTGTAGGATTCCTTCACTCTCTCCAGTTCCCTGTCTGCTAATTGTGCTCTAAGTATTTTGATTTTGTCAGCCATAGGCTTGGATGGAGAGTTTTTATTTTCTTGTTCAGCAGATCGCAATACCGCCATAAGAAGGCCTAGGGGAGCTCCAGCTTGACGTCTGAGCATTGCCTGTCTTCTAATACATATCCCTCTCACATAAGCTTTTAAAGTAGCTCAAACTGTTTGAGGTGGCATATCTGGAGTTTCGTTTATTCTCAAGAACTCAGTTATAGAGTTCTGGAGGGAGGTCCTAAAAGCTTTATCCTGGAGTGTTTGTTTTGGGAATTTCCAACTAGGTCTAGACATTTTGGTTAGGTCAGTGGAGAGGGTGAACGTAAGGATATCATGGTCTGACCATGAGCAAACCCTAATGTGTGACGTTAGAACTCTGTCAAGAGACCACAAGTCGGTGAAAAAATGGTCAAGTCTCGAGTAAGAGTTGTGAGGTCTGGAAAAGTAAGTATAGTCTCTGTTGTTGTGATGGTGTGCCCTCCAAATATCGTATAAATTGTGTTGTATTATGTGCTGATGAAATTTGTTGGCAGTGTTTATGGTGTATGAGTCAATTTTTTTCCCTCTTTGGACTTTCTTGTCGACTAGGGGGTCCCACACCATGTTAAAGTCTCCACCTAGGACTATAGTTCCGACTTTATGCTTTTCAACTTTAGACAGTATCCCCTTCAGGAAGTTAGACTGTGATTGGTTCGGGACATATATATTGACTAATGTGAATAAAATACCATTTAGTTTACAAATGAGCAATAGAAACCATCCATGATTATCTTTCTCTACATGAATATGTTCAAAGTGTATAGATTTGTGTATGGCAATCGCTACACCTCTAGATTTCTCAGAATGAGAGGCTAAAGTCACTATAGGATAATCTGGGGTTCTGTATGGATTCTGAGATGTTGCTAACCAGTGAGTTTCTTGTAAGAATATAACTTGCATTTTTAAAGCCTTCATAGTGTTAGTGAGCATACTTCTTTTTTCCTGTGAATTAAGTCCCTTAACATTTAACGTTGCAAAGGAGATGTTATTGGGGATTGTCGCCATTGTAGGATTCGGAGGAGAAGGGAATGTGAGGAGGAAAAACAGAGGACAAGAAGGATTTAGGTAATCTACTCACCCCGGACGGAGCTGCGCACCCGAATATGACTCCCGGTGGTCTTAGATCTATGTTGTCAGATCAATGGTCAGAAAAGACCTAGGGAATCAAGTTCCGAAAAACCTATAGCTTTCACCTAGAAAAAAAAGGAGCAGAATGAACGTGAACATAAACTGTACAATATGTAGAATACAGAATTTGAACCAAACGTATTAGGTATTAACGACTCAAGGCTTGAGTACATTAACAAGTATGGAAGCGCTGGGTCACCAAACGGAGAAGTTTATCTAGTAATTAGACTGACTTCTCCGGTCCCCTTAAAAGGGGATGACACAGATAAAATTTGCGTAAATGAGGGGGGGCGGTACAAGTAAAACAACTGTGTGAGTAGATGACTATCTACGGGGAAGTGTGAACTATAGGACAACAATGGTGTCTCTCAAATGAATTAACAGAATAACAGAATTTTACATCAAGTGCAATAAATCTAATACATGTTATATTAATATACTTAAATTCTGTTTGTAACTAGAAACAATTCTGAATAAATTTTACGAAATGCCTGTTAGAGATTATTCAACCTAAAATATTTAAAGGAGTGAATGGTACCCCGCAGTCCTAGCTGTTAAGAAAAAAGCATTGAAAGGGTAGAGGCGAAGTGCCTCTAAGTAAATTTACAACCTCCTGCGAGAGGTCCCGAGTCCCCCCACTCCTTACCCTAAACAGGCATCCAGACATAGAATAAATATAATTAACGAAACACATAAATACAAACATATTTTACGAAATGTCTGCTAAAGATTATTCAACCTAAAATGTTTAAAGGAGAGGAAGGTATCCGCGAGTCCCAGCTATTGAGAAAAATAACATTTAAAGGGTAGGGGCAAGTGCCTTTAAGTAGATTTACAACCACCTGCGAGAAGTCTCGAATCCCTCCACTCCTTTCCCTAAACAGACATCTAGACATAAAATAAATCTAATTAACGAAACATATCAATACACATATATTGTATTAAGAAGTACTATCATATCATCTTCAGTCCAACAAAGAATCAGAAGATTTTCATTTTCATGTAGTGGGCCGTTCTGGCCTAGGGGAAATCTGGGGCCCCAGCTCGAATTTTTGGTGTTAGGGGAGCTTCCACTGCACCCGGCCGCTGCAGCTGTGGGGCCAGGCGTGAGGCTTCAGAACGGTTCTTAGGATGCATAGAGTCAGTTGTTGTTAAGTCGATACTAGACCCCAATCTTTTAACAGATCAAACCCTTCCTGGGGGGTTATGATCTATTGCGTTTCTCCATTCTTTGATACTATTAGCTTTGTCGGGTAACCCCACCTGTATCTAATATTTTCGGTCCTCAAAATTTGGGTGATGTTTCTGAATGTTCTTCTTCTTTGTAAGGTGTAGCTGGAAATATCCGGAAGACAGTAATTTGTTGGAATTTATCTGGCAGTTGAGGCTTGTTAGTCAACTCTCTCATTATCTTCTCTTTATGGGTGAAGAAGTGAATCCTAGTTAGGACATCTCTTGGCTTGTCTTGCGAGACAGATCTAGGGCGTGCCACTCTGTGGACTCTGTCGAGTAAAAGGCCCGGCGGATCTGTCAAAGGTAGTAAGATATTGCAGAATTCCAAAACATAGGACTCAAGCTCTTGGGAGCCTATCTCTTCAGGTATCCCCCGAAACCTCAAATTATTCCATCTGGACCGATCTTCCATGTCAGCTAGTTTTAATTCCAAGTCAGATATCTGGATTGCCAAACTCTGAGAGTAATTTAGTAGATGGATTTGTTCAACAGCTAGATCTTCTTGTTTGTGTTCTAGTGTTTAAGTGCGTTCTCCTAACGCTGCAATCTCTCTACGGAGCTCTGCTGTGGAACCTTTAATTTCTTTAGTTAATGTGTCCTGAAGGAGGTTCATACGTCTGGTCAGAACATCCACAATACTCGTAGATAGAGCATCCGATGTAGGAGACTGGGAATCCATACTGCTTTCAGATTCACTGCCTTCCAGTGCAGAAGTAGTTTCTCTGTACATCTGAGTTTTTTTAGTAGGTTGGCCTTTAAAATGATCTACCACTGTCTTCTTTGGTGGATGGGACGGTTTTGGTTTTCTTTTGGTAGTTTGAGACATGCTCTGTGTTGTATCTTTGGTCAAGCCAGTGAATATGATATATTTTAATGAGAAATCGCACTTGAATGCAAAATATTGATAGGATAAAGCAAAGGTAGAGAGAGTATAACATAGTCCCCCTGACGTCAATCTTGGTTTAGGCAGCCATGCTCCATACACTGTCCACAGCCCGGGAAAAATATATAGACCCTCACTGGGCCATGACGGGAAAAGGTAGAGGGTTATGACCTGCTGCAATCAAATACAGCAGGAAAAGGGTGGAGAGTGTGTATGAAAGGAGAGTATGACCATCAGTAGTGGACACCTTGTATGCAAGAGGTTATCAAGGCCAAATTCCCTGTGGAAAAAGGTACACGTTAAGTAAATAACCACTACACTCTGAATTGTGGAATTGCAGAGATACCTGATCTGACGCAGCAGCTGAGAACATACATTGAGTGAGAGTCACACCACCATATCAGAAGTACCATACAGGGCTAAAACTCAAATGAACACTGACTGCTAGTATTGATAGCTAGATTGTGAAGATCTTATCAGGTGCTCCCTGTTTATAGTAGTTGTGGGAGATGTAGGTAGTCCGCCCAGATATTATCTGGATTAGGTCCAACTGGTATGAGTGGGTTAGAGCTATTATAATCAGTAGCCTGCATGAGTGTAGTTTCCTTATGCGGTGTTGTTGTTGTGGGATAGCCTTGCAGTGGCTATAAGTTGGTATCTTCTAGGCCTAGAGGCCTTGGCTAAGGGAGCTGACTCCTGAATGAGCCTGTCTGTAGAGCATAGGGTATTAGGACTGAGTAGCTTAGCGGGTATGGGATATTCAATAAAAAAGTCAGTGGGTAAATATAGATGCTGTGCTGCTCTCCTATAATGCTTAAGGGATTGTCTCAGTATGGTCAGTCTGCTCTTGTTTTAATTTGTCCCTGCTACACCCCTTCTCTGATCCGTCTAGCCCTTTGTGTGTGATAAGTGCACAATAATCTCACCACAGTTCCGGTTGGAGCGTTCCCCTGTGTAGAGACTTGCTTGATGGCGTATGTTGTGGTCCAGGAGCTGAGGTCAGCGGGTTCTTGGCTACAGGGAGGAGCAGCCTGGGAGTAAATGGCCAGCTCTACATTAATAGTGCGTCCCCGTGAACATCCGATTCAGATCCGTGTCTCTCAGGCACAAGGTAGGAGGGAAAGGACACGCTATGTCTGGCTGAAACAGACTAGGCCCAGCCAGACCGTCTAGCTTCCCTGCGGAGGTGAAGGTAAGATGGCGGTGTTTCCCGCCACTCCGCCCGTAGCTCCTCTGAGGCCCCCTAGATTGCCGCGGTTGGGATTTGTGCAGGTACACTAGCCGATCTATCTACACTCGGCCTCTCAGCCCAGAAGGGCTCCCAGGAGGCTTGTCGGCTGTAAAACTATAAACCTGCTGATGGTATCCAGCACAATGTTTATCCGAGTTCCCTCTGATGCGCAGGTCTCACTACCTGCTAAGACAGCAGCCGCTGGTGCTCCGGAGCGGAGCCACGACCCTCCGGAGCTGATTCTAAGCAGGAGCGCTGACTGATTAAGTCGCAGGGTTGTGGATGAGCCGTAAAACTTTGCTGTCCCTCCTGCAGAGTGGTCTCTTGATATGGATGCGGCCCTGAAACTGCTTAGTTTTACAGAATGTCCGTGTTAATAAGTGCCCCAGTGGTTTAGGAGGTTTCGGCTGATATCAATATATAAATTACCAGCTTTCTTTGCTGAGAAACTATACTTAAAACAAATTTTCTCTCTGGAGCTCTTTCTTACTGCGTCTATCCAGCTAGACGGTTAGCTCCGCCCCCCTAGTGCCCGCTTTTTAATAATCCTATTAAAAACAAGGGCACTTTAATTCATCAAAATTGACATTTCACTCGTTTTCTTAAAAAACGTACCTTTTAATCCTGGCAGCCGCTCCAGCACTTCCTCCACCCGTCGCAAGCCATCTTCGCGGGTCCAAAATGACGAATCCGGCTTCCTCCAATCACGGCGTTGCATCAGGCCAAGATTCCCCCGGGGGGGAAGTCATGATTGGAGGATGCCGGATTTGTCATTTCTGACGTCGCAGAGGCTTACGACGGCCGGGGGAATCGTCAAAAATGTCAATTTTGATGAATTAAAGCTCCCTTGTTTTTAATAGGATTATTAAAAACTGGGCACTAATTCATCAACATTGACATTCACTTTAAATACCTTGTAAAATATCTACAGTACTTTAAATAATCAACATTGTACATGAAAATGCATATATTGTCAAGGAGATGTGGTACCTTCAGGGAGGAATGGGGGACCAGAATTGAATGGTTCCCCCATTACTTCCAGAACATAGCACCCCCAAACAAGTGGTATCCCTAGGTGCCTCATCAAATTGCTGACAATATGCTAAAAGGGTTTCTTGATCTCCTGCACCCTGCTCGATTTGCACCCCTTTTAATAAGCATCGGACCGGGCTCAATTCCGTTCAGGCTCTGAGTTCCAGGAGCCTGGATAGGCCAGCAAGGTTTTAGAGCATCTCTGTGACACATTATTTACACATTGATAATAATTTTAGTGACATAGCTTCATAGTTATAATGGGGAAGTTTACTATTTAGTATAGTTTAGTATAGTGAGGTATTTTAATGACAGTAGGCAGTATGTGGGAGTTAGCTGGGGCATTCCAGGGGAGTGTAGTTTAGACATTACATAAGTGTAGGCGGTATTAGGGACTTAGCTGGGCATTCTGGGGGTGTGTAGGTTAGCTGTGACGTAGGTGTAGGCAGTCAGTGGGAGGTAGGGAGGCGGAGCAGGTGGAGTGTAGCTTAAGCATGATGTAGTTATAGGCGTTCAGGGGGAGTTAGCAGGACATGCAAATGGGAGTAGCCTGTACTTTTATTTGGGCACATGGGCACAAGATCAATATGTTTAAATCAGCAAAGTGCAGGTTTCAAGGAGGGTAGCGGGCATGATTGAATTGCCAGCTATCAGCTGTCGAGACTACATCGTCTGAGGTAGTTAGTGTAGGTGTAAAATACTAGACAAAAAAGAATTGTTTTGGATTTTAAAATTAAAGACTAGAATGCCAACAGGCAAGGAGGCCGACAGTGCGGATCAGGTCCGACAGACATTGCTGAATGAGGAGAGCAATACGCTCTCCATATTCAGCATTGCACCGGCAGCTCGCAAGAGCTGCCGGTGCAACGCCACCCCCTGCCGCCAGCAGGAAGGTGTCAATCAACCCGATCATACTCGATCGGGTTGAATTGTGGCGATTCCTGTCCGCCTCATCAGAGCAGGCGGACAGGGTTATGGAGCAGCGATCTTTAGACCGCTGCTCCATAACTTGTGTTTCTGGAGAGTCTGAAGACTCGTCAGAAACACGGGCCCTCAAGCTCCGTACGGAGCTTGATAAATGGGCCTCATGGATAAAGAATGTGACCAACTATTTCATAGACAATTAACCTTTGACAGTTGTTAATATAGTATCAAAATGTCAAAAAACACATAGGTATGCTACCCTATGTAATTCCATCATCTAGAACTATTGGTCATAATTTTTGTACCAATTTTATATATAGCCCTCTATTTTGGCAGTTAAAGAGGATAAAGTTATTAATTGGTTTAATACTATCTAGCAAGTTTTTCAAAATGCATCTATGTTTTGTTTATTAATTAGTATATATGTATTTATAAAAATAACTTGTTGCTTTCCTTTTTTCCAATATTGGGTATAATCTGTGTATAAAAGTTGGGGACACAACACATTTGTTATTATTATTCTAGCAATTTGTTTGCTTTTTAATTCCATCATGTATGTGTTTTTTATTTTTGAACTTTGGTTAACCAAAATTGCACTTGGTGTATAAATGGGTCTCCCAGGGTGGTCCTAATCAGTCTATGATTAAGCGCCACCAGGGGGCGCAAAATGCATAAGACTTGTCCTTTTTGTCTTTACCCCAGTCTAAGGATCACCTTTTTTTTAACGATTTTCAATAAATTTTTATCTCTATACCAGCTGAGTAGTGCCTGCTCTTTTGTGTGCCTTTTCCGTAATTAAACTTATGTCCGCATGGTAATATTTGGAGTGTGCCTACGCCTAGTGCACTGTCTGCGCCATGTAGGCCCACTTAAAATAGCCCCCCCCCCCGGCCACAAGCAATATGCCAAAGAGCAGTGATGTTGGTGATGCCGATTGACTTCTATGGGAGTAATATCATTGCTCACCGGCATTGCTTGGACTTGCCCCTATCTGTCGATGCTTTGCATATCGGGGCCTGCTATATATCTCAGCCTAATTGGAATTAACTGATAACAAGTGCAAATAAATATATTCTATATTAACTTTATGACTGTGGATAGCCTTGTTTGCAGACTAAAGCCCAGATTGGCTCTTCCAAATAAGGCAAATGGTGGGTGGACATTGGCTACTGAAAAATAACAAAAAGGATAGTAAAAATTATGCTAATTTGTGTTAAAAATGTTAAGACTTGGGTGATATGTTATTCTTGTAGCAATGGTTTTCAAACCTGTCCTCAGGCCTCACTAACAGAACAGATTTTAGGGATATCTGAATCAGAGCACAGGAGAAATAATTAGCTGATTAGTAAACATGGTTATTTTACCTGCTCTCATCCAAAGTAATCCTGAAAAACAGAACTATTAGGGACGCCTGAGGACGGGTTTGAAAACCAGTGTTCTATAGGAGCTGTCTCTTTAAAGTGATGGTATTTCAAAGTTGCTCTCATGTGCACAGGAGAATACATAAGTTAAAATAACTTCTGTGAACAAACACGTCTTTTTCTATACCAGCTTGAGCAACAACTATTTAAATCAAATTTTGTGTCATGACAAGGTTTGCAGATTATTTCAATATGGCCTTTATTTCAGTTTCCAAAATTGTACTGATCTTTTGTTCAATTTGAAAAAAACATGTTCCATGCCTAAATACTGTACAAAACACAACATCTTGTTGCTAAACGAAGTACAGGGCTGCCATCAGGGAGTGAAAGGGGTGACTCCTGTCAGGGCCCACTGAGACAGGAGGCCCCATGAGGTAAAAACAACTATTATTAATTTTGGCAGCCACCAGAGGGCGATACAGCAGAGTGCTGTTGAGTGCAGGAAATGGCATTACAAGGAGTAAAGCATTAGCATTTGAGAGGATTTCTGAGTGTGCACTAAACCACTATGCACAGTTTGAGACAGACTTGGCACTTCAGTTTGTACAGTGTGTGCCTTCGTCAAGCGGCAGATCACTTTAATTTGTAGAGGGGGTAGGACTTAGTAAATGTTTTTTATTTCTTTGTGCAATTTCGGATTGTAACTTCAGTGTGGTAGTTGTATGGTGGGGCCAGGGGTCCAGAAAAACACATATATATTTTTGCAATATGCAGCAGTGTATTTATGATTATTTGACAATGCTGTAGATATTCTATATTTAAAACCATGCAGAAATGTTTCCTTCTCAATACACAAATGGTAGGTGCCCTTTTGGCAGATATAATTTGTATTTATATATATATTTTAATTACATTCCAGTTTACTGCCCCTTTATGCAAGGACTTAACAGATGCCAGGAGGCATTTCATCTAAGATTTGTACAGCTGCATAAAATGTTATACTCTCAGGCTAAGTTTTCTTAGTGTTTGAAATTAGACAGGTTAACGTAACACTGTTTACACTAAAGCTGACTTCATTATGAAATACATATAAACAAACACACCTAAATCCTGCATTTAACCAGATCCAATGGTATGAGACTGAGTACCACAGCTTATAGTTCCAACAAGATCATATAGTGTACAGCATTTTCAAAATCCATAAGTAAAGCTGACAGATGGGAACATTTGTACACCAGATTTGAGGGGGTGCTCTTAGTTGGGGAAAACATATGTCAACCTTTTAAACTACTTTTCTTCATTTACCTATTCTGACAGATCACTAATGTACAATTTTGAATTCACAGAAGTATTTTTGTTTGCACATTTACAACTATGATTCTTTAAAAAGTGATCTCTTAATTAATGCTATTTTTTTTTTTTTTTATCATGCACTTTGATTTAGGGGATGGCAATGTGCAGCAATGTTATCTCCTGAGAGTGTTTCTGTGGGTGTCTGTGTTTATGTATTTGTGCTTTTGTTGGTGTCTCTATGAGTGTGTATGTATTTTTTTCTGTGGGTCTCTCTGTGAGGTTGTGTGCCTGTCTTTGCATTTTCTGTGTATGTCTCTGTGAGTGTGTATGTGTGTGTCTTTGTGTGTTTTCTGTTAATGTCTCTGTGAGGTGTGTGTGTGTCTTTGTGTATTTTCTCTGGATGTCTCAGTGAGGGTGTGTGTGTATGTATGTCTTTGTGTGTTTTCTGTGGGTCTCTCTCTCTGTGTGTATGTCTTTGTGTGTTTTCTGAGGCTGTCTCTGTGGGTGTTTCCTTGGGTGTATGTGCAATTTGTGTTTGAGTTTGTGTGTGTGTCCATTGTCTGTTCCTTTTTAGGACATTTTGACCTTACTATTGATTATTCACATCTTTCTACAGACTTTGAGACAAATGAGACTTTTCAGGAAGTCACCAATCCACCACTTAACCTTTAAATTATTGTTTAGGCAGTTCAGGGCCCTTCCTTTCAGCAGCTGCATGCTGTTGTCATCATATAGTTGGCATCTTTCTTGACAAAAAGATAATCAGAACTCCATATTTTGTCTTGTAAATCTCCTTTTAAGACAAAACTGTAGTCTACCTCATTACTTGTCAGGTCAGGTCAGGTCAATGCAAACAAGTGCTGATTGTCTGTGTGGGTGTCTGAGTGTGTTTGTGTGTTTCTTTGCATGTCTTCTAGAGTGTCTATATGTGAATCCTTATGTGTGAGTGTGCGTTTCAGTGTATGAGTGTGTTTGTGTGATACTACCTTTACAACATTTCCAAGTTTGATTACATTTAAAAATAAAGTGCAAATACATTTTAGTCACTTTGTCAAAAATTGGACACGTCAAAGGGGGGTTCTGATGAATGGTTAAGTGAGGGGCCCCAAAATTTCTAGTATCACAGATCTTGGTCCACAGGACAGTTAGTATTTAATTCACCAAAACATGTTCAATACTTTAGTATCATTGCCTACAAGATTTATTTTTGAATGGACCATAAACCAGAAGATGTATTTCTATCGGTATGTTATAGTAAGGTGAAAAAGGTTATTTTAGTATAATAAATATACATGTCAGTCTCCTCAGACTAATGCAGCACTTAAACTAGTCAAATAGTTTTTCTACAACTTTTATAGTTATAATAAAAAAAGAGTAAAAAAAAATAAAAAGAAATGTGCCTTAGGTTTCAAAAACTTCCTGGAGAGCAATGTGCAGACTCAAAGGCAATCAAGTGGAAAACTCAGTTTTTTAAAAGTACACCTTTGTAGTGTGTGTCTATAAACAGTTCACAGGATGATAACCATTTATAGGAACAGGAAATTTTACTGATTTATCCTGTGATTACTTTACATTGAATATGAGTCTCTTGAGAGGAACTGTGCAGTCTGCATGTTGCTGTGACTAAAGTCTTACTTAGATGACTGGGTCTCAGACAACATCATCCAAAAATAATAAAGAAAAGGCTTCTTGGTTGCTTGAAAAAAAACTGCAGCTAATTTATTTCTTACAATGAAATGAAGAAGCCTGTTAGTCTCTAAAAACATCAAATGTCTGGGTTTTTTTTAATTCAAAGATAGAAATGTAATAAATAGCTGTATAGTCTCAATCTCTCTCTCTTCTCTCTCTCTCTCTCTCTCTCTCTCTCTCTCTCTGTCTCTCTCTCTCTCTGTCTCTCTCTCTCGTTATTCTAGCTTTTGTTCTATCTCAGGAGTGCTGTTCTCTCTCTTCTGATATTTATGCAAATTACTCTTGGGCCTCCCTAAGAGTAATGGGGAAACCAGACGTGGACTCCTTGCACACATGCCCTTAGAGAGATGCGACTGCACCTCAATGACAAGGCCCACAGAAGGCCAAAACGATCGCCTGGGGTTGTTATTTCTCTTGTTCAGAGAGGAATTGCCTGGTATTCGGCACTGGACTGTCATTGGGCAGGGTCAGACTGATATGCTAAAAGATATTTTTTCTCTGTGAAAGGGCATAGTGTGCTAAAAGAACGCGCACCTTGAGTTTAAATACAGATGATCAGGCATGGAAGTTATTCTAGCTTTTGTTCTATCTCAGGAGTGCTGCTCTCTCTCTTCTGATATATATATTATATATATATATATAATATATATATAATATATATACCAAACGCATTACTTTTGATATATACATACAAACAATGGGGGCCCGGAAGTGGCACTGTGGTTGTGACTGTGGGGGAAAGGGACATTTTCATTTTGGGAATAGTACCACACACACACACACACACAGTGAGTGCCTACAGCCTTCCTACCCCAGATTCAAAGATGAAGTAGCTGCAGAACTGACACCATTGCTAGTGGTTGTGGGCTGGCATGAGCTAGAACAGGGCTGAAGCCTGCACTAGCAGTAGCTAAGCAGTTAAGAGCGAGGACGTTGGCACTTGGGTATGGGCCTTGGCACTTGATTTAGGGACCTGGGCCTAGAATTGGCATTTAATACCTGTCCCTGGAGTGGGGGGTCCTGTCCCTTGAGTGGAGCTGTGTGCCTAGCACTGGAGAGGGGACTCTGGGCATGTATAGGGGATCTCTTTTTATGGGGGCCCTGGAGTGTGGGGTCTAGCACTGATGAAAGGGGCAGGTGGAGGGGAGTCCTTTACTAATTTTTGCCTGGGGGCCCTGGTTGGTCTCAGTTCACCCCTACTTATGTCTGTTTGTATATAAAAAAACCAATAAAAAAAAACAATTGTAAATTAACATTTTATTACTTATCTCTCCTACCTCACGCTGGAAGTGTAATTTCTTCTGCTGGCTATGTTTAAATGTTTTTTTTATTTATAGCCAATACTTAAGTATTGACACTTACAGTAAACAATTTAATACACTCCAGCATGTAAAATAGAACAAGGGAACAAAATTCTACAGTACACTACCTAGTGCATGAGAAATTTAGGCAGTTATTATTGCAAAACAGTTGAGAAACAAAACAGGCTAAGAAATTTACTCAGCTATTATTGCAAAACAGTTAATGAAAGCTGCCGAACTGGTAAAACAGCATTATGTAACTCCCCTCAACTACAGTAATTTATATATTATATAATCATAATACATGGTACCTGAGTATTCTGTGTAAAAACAAGAGCTTTGTGACAGAAAAAATGGTGATCTGTAGGTAAAATTACACGAATATCTTAACTAAAAATCAGATTATAAGTGTATTCAAATTTATGAAAGGATAATAATTAATAGGCAAAACTACTGCAGTGGAGAAATTTGATAAGAATTACGTCTCTGTCTTGAGGAAGTGGTAAAGGTGTAATAAAAATGTTAATTTGTATTAGAAAATGAATTATGGTGTAATATCATCTGTCGGGGATATTGCAACAGAAGCATTTTTCTTTTTTACCTCATATTAATGGGATATGAAACCCCAAAAAATATTTTGTCATTCAGACAGAGCAAACCAGTTAAATAAAGTTCCAATTTACTTTTATTATCAGCTTTGCTTCGTTCCCATAATATTTTGTGTTGAAGAGATACCGAGGTGGCATCTAGAGCACTACATAGCAGGAAATAGTGCTGTTGTCTAGTGCTCTTTCAAATGGATTACAGTCTTGCAAAACTGCTGTCATATGGTGCTCCAGAAATGGGCTGGTTCTTAAAGGGACACTGAACCCAAATTATTTTCTTTCACCATTCAGATAGAGCATGACATTTTAAAGCAACTTTCTAATTTACTCCTATTATACATTTTTCTTCATTCTCTTGGTATCTAGGAATAAATTATAAATAAAATTGCTTAAAAATTGCATGCTATGCATGCGGATGCTGCAATCTACCCCCATAGTTTCAGGTTCCCCTGAAACAAAAGTTAAGAAGCACCGGTCTAAAGACCGTTGCTTCTTAACTCGTCCGCCACCTCTGAGGTGGCGGACAGCAATCAGATATGATTGGGATGATTGACACCCCCTGCTAGCGAATGTGCACACAAAATGCTTATGCAATGATAAATGCCGACAGCGTATGTTGTCTGCATTTATTGATGTCGGGTGGACAAAATCTCTTTATTTCAATTACAAAAGAAAAATGTTTTTGGGTTCAGTATCCCTTTAAGCATAGATCCCTGCTTTTCAACAAAAAATACTAAGAGACTGAATAGATATTTATAATGGAAGCTCTATCTGATTCATGAAAGAAAACATTTGGGTTTTATATCACTTTAATTCATATGCTGTTATTAAATAAATGTATGTATATATATATAATATATTATTTATTTACTGTATATATATATAAATATTTACACATACATAGACCAGTCCAAGCATAAGGTTGATGTTTTGGCCCACTCCGGAGCCTTTTTCATGGCCACCACACCAGTGGTCTTAAGAAAGGCTCCTACGTGGGCAAAATAATCAACCTTATTTGCAGGGATAGGCACAGACAAAAGGCTGTGGCGGACATTTTCTAAAGTACAGACCTTAGTGAAGGACACCACGGTACATTTGAAATTAAAAACATTATTTTATAGAGTTTGGCGTTATTATACTGATGCAGATACCACTGATCCTATAACCAGCCCTCCTCTGGCTATACCCATGTGCCAGTGTCACTACTGTGTCATTCTATAGTGCTAGTTGTTATTATACTGATGCAGATACCACTGATCCTATAACCAGCCCTCCTCTGGCTATACCCATGTGCCAGTGTCACTACTGTGTCATTATATAGTGCTAGTTGTTATTATACTGATGCAGATACCACTGATCCTATAACCAGTCCCCCTCTGGCTATACCCATGTGCCAGTGTCAGTACTGTGTCATTATATAGCGCTGGGTGTTATTATACTGATGCAGATACCACTGATCCTATAACCAGCCCTCCTCTGGCTATACCCATGTGCCAGTGTCACTACTGTGTCATTATATAGTGCTAGTTGTTATTATACTGATGCAGATACCACTGATCCTATAACCAGCCCTCCTCTGGCTATACCCATGTGCCAGTGTCACTACTGTGTCATTATATAGTGCTAGTTGTTATTATACTGATGCAGATACCACTGATCCTATAACCGGCCCTCCTCTGGCTATACCCATGAGCCAGTGTCAGTACTGTGTCATTATATAGCACTGGGTGTTATTATACTGATGCAGATACCACTGATCCTATAACCAGTCCCCCTCTGGCTATACCCATGTGCCAGTGTCTCTACTGTGTAATTATATAGTGCTGGGTGTTATTATACTGATGCAGATACCACTGATCCTATAACCAGCCCTCCTCTGGCTATACCCATGTGCCAGTGTCACTACTGTGTCATTATATAGTGCTGGGTGTTATTATACTGATGCAGATACCACTGATCCTATAACCAGCCCTCCTCTGGCTATACCAAGAGTCAGTGTCACTACTGTGTCATTATATAGTGCTGGGTGTTATTATACTGATGCAGATACCACTGATCCTATAACCAGCCCTCCTCTGGCTATACCAAGAGTCAGTGTCACTACTGTGTCATTATATAGTGCTGGGTGTTATTATACTGATGCAGATACCACTGATCCTATAACCAGCCAGCCTCTGGCTATACCCATGAGCCAGTGTCACTACTGTGTCATTATATAGTGCTGGGTGTTATTATACTGATGCAGATACCACTGATCCTATAACCAGCCAGCCTCTGGCTATACCCATGAGCCATTGTCACTACTGTGTCATTATATAGTGCTGGGTGTTATTATACTGATGCAGATACCACTGATACTATAACCAGCCCTTCTCTGGCTATACACATGAGCCAGTGTCACTACTGTGTCATTATATAGTGCTGGGTGTTATTATACTGATGCAGATACCACTGATCCTATAACCAGCCAGCCTCTGGCTATACCCATTTGCCAGTGTCACTACTGTTTCTTTTGTATAGAGTTGGGTGTTATTATACTGATGCTCATCCAGTATTTTACTCAGGCTTTATTCCATAACTTATCACCCAATATCACTAGCAGTCTCTTGACAAGCCACTAACTTTATTCACACTCCATAATTTTTTTTTATTCCCATTATTTAATCAGAAAGAAAATATATACTAAGGTTGTGGCGGACACTGCAATGGCTAGTCACGGACACCAGTGTCCGTGTACGGACACCTTGCCTATCCCTGCTTATTTGAGCTTGTTTCTTATTTTTTGATTCTCTAACATGGACAACTTAAAATTAAAGGGACACAAGTGATTTTTTTCTTCTTCTTTACAACATCTAAAGTAATGCATTATAAAATGCATTAAAGTATTTTATTATTATTATTATTATTATTATTTTTTGTATAATGTTCTTGTACTAAGAAAAACAAAAAATAGTTTCTGTTTTTATGCTTGTGAGAAGTGTCACTGTCTTCCAGTAATTGAGAGTTCTGCTTATCGGACAGTGAACAGTCAGCTTTAACTTAACATTTTTAATACATAAAATACATTAAAAAAAAAAATCTTTAATTTTTCATAGAGAGCATATCATTTTAAACAACTTTCCAATTTACATCTGTTATCAAATTATCTTTATATCCTTTGTTGAAGGGGCAGCAATGCACTACTGGTAGCTAGCTGAACACATCAGATGAGCCAATGGCAAGAGGTATATAATTGAAGTCATATGCTAGTTTCCAGTAGTACATTGCATCTCCTGAGCCTACCTAGTATTCTTTTTCAACAAATGATATCAAGAGAACAAAACAAATTAGATAATAGATGCAATTTGAAAAGTTATTTAAAGTTGTATGTTCTATCTCAATTATGAAATAAACATTTTGGGTTTCATGTCTTAATAAATAATGTTTTTCTTTAATTTAGTTTGAGACTATTTGGACATTAAAGGGACTTAACTAATTTAAACCTAGATTAAAAGTTTTGCGCTATAGAGGGTGCGAAACAAACGCAACAAAAGTTCCCTCCATAGCGTGGGCGTTGCGTGCGATATGGTTGCGTTAAGCTCCATACCGCACAAAATACAACCGCTGCTTTGACGTGCTCATGCACGCTTTCCCCATAGACATCAATGGGGAGAGAGTGTTGGAAAAAAAACTAACACCTGCGATTGCGGAATGAAAAGCTCCTAAACGCAGCCACATTGATGTCTATGGGGAAAAAAAAGTTACGTTTAAACCTAACACCCTAACATAAACCCCAAGTCTAAACACCCCTAATCTGCTGCCCCTGACATCGCCGACACCTACATAATGTTATTAACCCCTAATCTGCCGCTCCCGATATCGCCGCCACCAAAATAAATTAACCCTATTCCACCGCTCCCCAAGATCGCCGCCATTAAATAAAGTTAATAACCCCTACACCTCTGGTCTCCCACATCACTGCCACTAAATAGACCTATTAACCCCTAAACTGCTGGCCCCCACATCGCAACATCCTAAATGAAACTATATTAACCCCTAAACCTAACCCTAAACCTAACTATAACCCTAACCCTAAACCTAAAACCCCCTAACTTTACCATAATTAAAAAAAAACTAAATTAAAGTTACAATTATTAACTAAATAATACCTATTTAAAACTAAATACAAACTTACCTGTGAAATAAAACCTAAGCTATAGTTATATTGTAGCTAGCTTAGGTTTTATTTTTATTCCTGATCGCTTCCAGCCGCTTTCCAGTTACTGCAGTGATGCCTCAATATTGAGGCATCCTGCAAAAATATTTTTTCCCCATCCGATGCAGAGAGAGCCACTCTGTGGCCCTCTCTGCACTGAACATCGATGGCCGAAAATCGTTGGTGGGCGGGAGCCAAAGTGGGAGGAGGGTGGGTGGCCATCGAAGGCTTCTTTAATTAAGAGGGGGGCGGGATTGCGCGCACGGGGAGGGAGTGGGTGGGAACCGCTGCACTACAGAAAAAAATTATATTTATAATTGGGAGAAAGGGGGGGAGGGAATGGTTTAATAAAATAGCTAAGGTATCTGGGAGGGGGTGGGGGATGGTCTTTGGGGGGAAAGCTACACTACAGAAAAAAAAAAGTTAAAAAACAAATCTATTTTTGTATAAACTGGGTACTGGCAGACAGTTGCCAGTACCCAATATGGCTCCAAATAAGGTAGAGGGGGAGGGTTAGAGAGTTGTTTGGGGAGGGGGATCAGGGAGGTTGGGGGCTAAGGGGGACCCTACACAGCAGCATATGTAAATATGCTATTTAAAAAAAGATACCTTTTTATTTTAGTACTGGCAGACTTTCTGCTAGTATTTAAGATGGCGGGGACAATTGTGGGGTGGGGGAGGGAAGAGAGCTTTTTGGGAGGGATCAGGGGGTGTGATGTGTCAGATGGGAGGCTGATCTCTACACTAAAGCTAAAATTAACCCTGCAAGCTCCCTATAATCTACCTAATTAACCCCTGCACTGCTGGGCATAATACAAGTGTGGTGCGCAGCGGAATTTAGCGGCCTTATATAATTACCAAAAAGCAACGCAAAAGCCATATATGTCTGCTATTTGTGAACAAAGGGGATCTCAGAGAAGCATTTACAACCATTTGTGCCATACTTGCACGAGTTGTTTGTAAATTATTTCAGTGAGAAACCTAAAATTGTGAAAAATGTAACGTTTTTTTAAATTTGATCGCATTTGGCGGTGAAGTGGCATGAAATATAAAAAGATGGGCCTAGATCAATACTTGGGGTTGTCTACTACACTACAACTTGTAGCAACGCCAAAGCCATATACTGTATGTCTGCTATTTCTGAACAAAGGGGATCCCAGAGAAGCATTTACAACCATTTATGCCATAACAAAGGGGATCTCAGAGAAGCATTTACAACCATTTATGCCATACTTGCACAAGTTGTTTGTAAATAATTTCAGTGAGAAACCTAAAATTGTGAAAAATGTAATGTTTTTTTTATTTGATCGCATTTGGCGGTGAAATGGTGGCATGAAATATACCAAGATGGGCCTAGATCAATACTTGGGGTTGTCTACTACACTACAACTTGTACCAACGCCAAAGCCATATATGTCTGCTATTTCTGAACAAAGGGGATCTCAGAGAAGCATTTACAACCATTTATGCCATAATTGCACAAACTGTTTGTAAATAATTTCAGTGAGAAACCTAAAGTTTGTGACAAAATTTGTGAAAAAGTGAACCAATTTTTTTTATTTGCTCGCATTTGGCGGTGAAATGGTGGCATGAAATATACCAAAATGGGCCTTAATCAATACTTTGTGATGTCTTCTAAAAAAAAAAATATATATACATGTCAAAGGATATTCAGGGATTCCTGAAAGATATCAGTGTCCCAATGTAACTAGCGCTAATTTTGAAAAAAAGTAGTTAGGAAATAGCAAAGTGCTACTTGTATTTATGGCCCTATAACTTGCAAAAAAGCAAAGATCATGTAAACATTGGGTATTTCTAAACTCAGAAAATAATGTAGAAACTATTTAGCATGGGTGTTTTCTGGTGGTTGTAGATGTGTAACAGATTTTGGGGGTCAAAGTTAGAAAAAGTGTGGTTTTTTTGATTTTTTTCCTCATATTTTATATTTTTTTTATAGTAAATTGTAAGATATGATGAAAATAATGGTATCTTTAGAAATTACATTCAATGGCGAGAAAAACGGTATATAATATGTGTGGGTACAGTAAATGAGTAAGAGGAAAATTACAGCTAAACACAAACACCACAGAAATGTAAAAATAGCCCTGGTCCTTAAGGGAAAGAAATTGAAAAATGGCCTTGGTCCTTAAGTGAATGTAAACTTTGATGAAATAGTGCCCGGTTTTTAAAAATACTATTAGAAACAGGGGCACTGTCATTCATCAAAGTTTACATTGCAGCAGATTTTACAAATACTTACCTTCTTCTCCTGAAATGTCGGATCGCCGATCCCCCCCTGCTGTACTTACACAGCAATGATGAAGCCGGCTTCCTCCAATCACGATGTGCCCTCACCAGATGAACGCTCCTGGGGGGGAAGCCGTGATTGGGGGAAGCCAGTTTCGTCATTGTTGACGAAGTACAGAGGACCTGCTTGCGAGGGATCGGCGATCCGGCGTTTCTGGAGAATAAAGTATTTGTATAATCCGCTGCAATGTAAACTTTGATGAATAAAAGTGCCCCTGTTTTTATTAGTATTTAAAAAAAAACGGGCACTATTTCATCAAAGTTTACATTCACTTTAAAAGGCATAATATATTAAATCAAACATGACAACTAAATAGTTACAAATGGTTAAACCACAGTAATACAATACAAAAATTGTCAATGACTGTTTAAAGGGATATAATACCCAAAAATGTTTTTAATTCAGACAGGGCATTCTATTTTAAAAAGGTTTCCAGTTTACTTCTATTATAAAATTTGCTTTGTTCCTATGATATTCTGTGTTGCAGGGAAACCTAGGTTGGCATCTGGAGCACTACATTGCAGGAAATAGTGCTCTTGCAAATGAATAACATTCTTGCAAAACTGCTGCCATATAGTGCTCCAGAAATGGGCCGCTCCTAAGCCTACATCCATGCTTTTTTTTATCAAAACATAGCAAGTGAACAAATAAAAATTGATAAAAGAAGTAAATTAGAAAGTTGTTTAATATTACATGCTCTATCTGAATCATGAAATAAACATTTTAGGGGTTTATATCCCTATAAAGGGACAGTCTACACCAGAATTTTTATTGTTTTAAAAGATAGATAATCCCTTTATTACCCATTCCCTAGTTTTGCATAACCAACACTGCTATATTAATACAATTTTTACCTCTGTGATTATCTTGTATTTAAGCCTCTGCAAACTGCCCCCTTATTTTAGACATGCATTTTAGCCAATCAGTGCTGGCTCCCTGGAACTTCACGTGCATGAGCACAGTGTTATTTATATGACACACATGAACTAACACTCTCTAGTGGTGAAAAACTGTCAAAATGCCCTGAGAGAAGAGATGGCCTTCAAGGGCTTAGAATTTAGCATATGAACCTCCTATGTTTATCTTTCAACTAAGAATACCAAAGGAACAAAGTAAAATTGGTGAAAAAAAGTAAACTGGAAAATTGTTTAAAATTACATGCTCTATCTGAATAATGAAAGTCTATTTTGGACTAGACTGTCCCTTTAAGTTTGTCATCTCAGCTCTTAGCATTGGGTAGATTAAAAAGTAGATACCAGGGGGGCGGAGCTAGCCGTCATAGAGAGAAGCTGTGTTCAGATAGAGCTCCAGCACAAAAATTGATTAAAACCCTCTCAAACCTCATATTATTGCCGACAGATAACAGCAAACAGCAGCAAACTTAAGCAGGACACAGGCTCAAACGATATTGGACCTGATTTGTGTCCCAGAGCCGAGACAAAAACATTTGGTGCAAGCACTTCCAGA